>NW_026972548.1:0-89614 GCF_036711695.1 Zophobas morio
CACTTAAAGCATGCAGAATCGACTCAGAATAGGAAAAGGAGACGTTTAGGTCATATTATGCATTCTGGCGTTCGTAGATACAAGAAAACTGTTAAAATTCTTCAGAAACGTCACTTTTGAAGTGTTTTCTTGTACTTTTAAGCCAATCAGATACCCTACGGGCTCGGAAAGTGCAACGAAACCATCAAATTTTAGCTAGAAACTGTATTTTTGTCGATTTTTATTGAATTTGAACTATATTTCAACGTTTTTTGATGGTTCTGAGCCACCAAACACACTTAAAGCATGCAGAATCGACTCAGAATAGGAAAAGGAGACGTTTAGGTCAATTTTATGCATTCTGGCGTTCGTAGATACAAGAAAACTGTTAAAATTCTTCAGAAACGTCACTTTTGAAGTGTTTTCTTGTACTTTTAAGCCAATCAGATACCCTACGGGCTCGGAAAGTGCAACGAAACCATCAAATTTTACCTAGAAACTGTATTTTTGTCGATTTTTATTGAATGTGAACTATATTTCAACGTTTTTTGATGGTTCTGAGCCACCAAACACACTTAAAGCATGCAGAATCGACTCAGAATAGGAAAAGGAGACGTTTAGGTCAATTTTATGCATTCTAGCGTTCGTAGATACAAGAAAACTGTTAAAATTCTTCAGAAACGTCACTTTTGAAGTGTTTTCTTGTACTTTTAAGCCAATCAGATACCCTACGGGCTCGGAAAGTGCAACGAAACCATCAAATTTTAGCTAGAAACTGTATTTTTGTCGATTTTTATTGAATTTGAACTATATTTCAACGTTTTTTGATGGTTCTGAGCCACCAAACACACTTAAAGCATGCAGAATCGACTCAGAATAGGAAAAGGAGACGTTTAGGTCAATTTTATGCATTCTGGCGTTCGTAGATACAAGAAAACTGTTAAAATTCTTCAGAAACGTCACTTTTGAAGTGTTTTCTTGTACTTTTAAGCCAATCAGATACCCTACGGGCTCGGAAACTGCAACGAAACCATCAAATTTTAGCTAGAAACTGTATTTTTGTCGATTTTTATTGAATTTGAACTATATTTCAACGTTTTTTGATGGTTCTGAGCCACCAAACACACTTAAAGCATGCAGAATCGACTCAGAATAGGAAAAGGAGACGTTTAGGTCGATTTTATGCATTCTGGCGTTCGTAGATACAAGAAAACTGTTAAAATTCTTCAGAAACGTCACTTTTGAAGTGTTTTCTTGTACTTTTAAGTCAATCAGATACCCTACGGGCTCGGAAAGTGCAACGAAACCATAAAATTTTAGCTAGAAACTGAATTTTTGTCGATTTTTATTGAATTTGAACTATATTTCAACGTTTTTTGATGGTTCTGAGCCACCAAACACACTTAAAGCATGCAGAATCGACTCAGAATAGGAAAAGGAGACGTTTAGGTCAATTTTATGCATTCTGGTGTTCGTAGATACAAGAAAACTGTTAAAATTCTTCAGAAACGTCACTTTTGAAGTGTTTTCTTGTACTTTTAAGCCAATCAGATACCCTACGGGCTCGGAAAGTGCAACGAAACCATCAAATTTTAGCTAGAAACTGTATTTTTGTCGATTTTTATTGAATTTGAACTATATTTCAACGTTTTTTGATGGTTCTGAGCCACCAAACACACTTAAAGCATGCAGAATCGACTCAGAATAGGAAAAGGAGACGTTTAGGTCAATTTTATGCATTCTGGCGTTCGTAGATACAAGAAAACTGTTAAAATTCTTCAGAAACGTCACTTTTGAAGTGTTTTCTTGTACTTTTAAGCCAATCAGATACCCTACGGGCTCGGAAAGTGCAACGAAACCATCAAATTTTAGCTAGAAACTGTATTTTTGTCGATTTTTATTGAATTTGAACTATATTTCAACGTTTTTTGATGGTTCTGAGCCACCAAACACACTTAAAGCATGCAGAATCGACTCAGAATAGGAAAAGGAGACGTTTAGGTCAATTTTATGCATTCTAGCGTTCGTAGATACAAGAAAACTGTTAAAATTCTTCAGAAACGTCACTTTTGAAGTGTTTTCTTGTACTTTTAAGCCAATCAGATACCCTACGGGCTCGGAAAGTGCAACGAAACCATCAAATTTTAGCTAGAAACTGTATTTTTGTCGATTTTTATTGAATTTGAACTATATTTCAACGTTTTTTGATGGTTCTGAGCCACCAAACACACTTAAAGCATGCAGAATCGACTCAGAATAGGAAAAGGAGACGTTTAGGTCGATTTTATGCATTCTGGCGTTCGTAGATACAAGAAAACTGTTAAAATTCTTCAGAAACGTCACTTTTGAAGTGTTTTCTTGTACTTTTAAGCCAATCAGATAACCTACGGGCTCGGAAAGTGCAACGAAACCATCAAATTTTAGCTAGAAACTGTATTTTTGTCGATTTTTATTGAATTTGAACTATATTTCAACGTTTTTTGATGGTTCTGAGCCACCAAACACACTTAAAGCATGCAGAATCGACTCAGAATAGGAAAAGGAGACGTTTAGGTCAATTTTATGCATTCTGGTGTTCGTAGATACAAGAAAACTGTTAAAATTCTTCAGAAACGTCACTTTTGAAGTGTTTTCTTGTACTTTTAAGCCAATCAGATACCCTACGGGCTCGGAAAGTGCAACGAAACCATCAAATTTTAGCTAGAAACTGTATTTTTGTCGATTTTTATTGAATTTGAACTATATTTCAACGTTTTTTGATGGTTCTGAGCCACCAAACACACTTAAAGCATGCAGAATCGACTCAGAATAGGAAAAGGAGACGTTTAGGTCAATTTTATGCATTCTGGCGTTCGTAGATACAAGAAAACTGTTAAAATTCTTCAGAAACGTCACTTTTGAAGTGTTTTCTTGTACTTTTAAGCCAATCAGATACCCAACGGGCTCGGAAAGTGCAACGAAACCATCAAATTTTAGCTAGAAACTTTATTTTTGTCGATTTTTATTGAATTTGAACTATATTTCAACGTTTTTTGATGGTTCTGAGCCACCAAACACACTTAAAGCATGCAGAATCGACTCAGAATAGGAAAAGGAGACGTTTAGGTCAATTTTATGCATTCTGGCGTTCGTAGATACAAGAAAACTGTTAAAATTCTTCAGAAACGTCACTTTTGAAGTGTTTTCTTGTACTTTTAAGCCAATCAGATACCCAACGGGCTCGGAAAGTGCAACGAAACCATCAAATTTTAGCTAGAAACTGTATTTTTGTCGATTTTTATTGAATTTGAACTATATTTCAACGTTTTTTGATGGTTCTGAGCCACCAAACACACTTAAAGCATGCAGAATCGACTCAGAATAGGAAAAGGAGACGTTTAGGTCAATTTTATGCATTCTGGCGTTCGTAGATACAAGAAAACTGTTAAAATTCTTCAGAAACGTCACTTTTGAAGTGTTTTCTTGTACTTTTAAGCCAATCAGATACCCTACGGGCTCGGAAAGTGCAACGAAACCATCAAATTTTAGCTAGAAACTGTATTTTTGTCGATTTTTATTGAATTTGAACTATATTTCAACGTTTTTTGATGGTTCTGAGCCACCAAACACACTTAAAGCATGCAGAATCGACTCAGAATAGGAAAAGGAGACGTTTAGGTCAATTTTATGCATTCTGGCGTTCGTAGATACAAGAAAGCTGTTAAAATTCTTCAGAAACGTCACTTTTGAAGTGTTTTCTTGTACTTTTAAGACAATCAGATACCCAACGGGCTCGGAAAATGCAACGAAACCATCAAATTTTAGCTAGAAACTGTATTTTTGTCGATTTTTATTGAATTTGAACTATATTTCAAAGTTTTTTGATGGTTCTGAGCCACCAAACACACTTAAAGCATGCAGAATCGACTCAGAATAGGAAAAGGAGACGTTTAGGCCAATTTTATGCATTCTGGCGTTCGTAGATACAAGAAAACTGTTAAAATTCTTCAGAAACGTCACTTTTGAAGTGTTTTCTTGTACTTTTAAGCCAATCAGATACCCTACGGGCTCGGAAAGTGCAACGAAACCATCAAATTTTAGCTAGAAACTGTATTTTTGTCGATTTTTATTGAATTTGAACTACATTTCATCGTTTTTTGATGGTTCTGAGCCACCAAACACACTTAAAGCATGCAGAATCGACTCAGAATAGGAAAAGGAGACGTTTAGGTCAATTTTATGCATTCTGGCGTTCGTAGATACAAGAAAACTGTTAAAATTCTTCAGAAACGTCACTTTTGAAGTGTTTTCTTGTACTTTTAAGCCAATCAGATACCCTACGGGCTCGGAAAGTGCAACGAAACCATCAAATTTTAGCTAGAAACTGTATTTTTGTCGATTTTTATTGAATTTGAACTATATTTCAACGTTTTTTGATGGTTCTGAGCCACCAAACACACTTAAAGCATGCAGAATCGACTCAGAATAGGAAAAGGAGACGTTTAGGTCAATTTTATGCATTCTGGCGTTCGTAGATACAAGAAAACTGTTAAAATTCTTCAGAAACGTCACTTTTGAAGTGTTTTCTTGTACTTTTAAGCCAATCAGATACCCTACGGGCTCGGAAAGTGCAACGAAACCATCAAATTTTAGCTAGAAACTGTATTTTTGTCGATTTTTATTGAATTTGAACTATATTTCAACGTTTTTTGATGGTTCTGAGCCACCAAACACGCTTAAAGCATGCAGAATCGACTCAGAATAGGAAAAGGAGACGTTTAGGTCAATTTTATGCATTCTGGCGTTCGTAGATACAAGAAAACTGTTAAAATTCTTCAGAAACGTCACTTTTGAATTGTTTTCTTGTACTTTTAAGCCAATCAGATACCCTACGGGCTCGGAAAGTGCAACGAAACCATCAAATTTTAGCTAGAAACTGTATTTTTGTCGATTTTTATTGAATTTGAACTATATTTCAACGTTTTTTGATGGTTCTGAGCCACCAAACACACTTAAAGCATGCAGAATCCACTCAGAATAGGAAAAGGAGACGTTTAGGTCAATTTTATGCATTCTGGCGTTCGTAGATACAAGAAAACTGTTAAAATTCTTCAGAGACGTCACTTTTGAAGTGTTTTCTTGTACTTTTAAGCCAATCAGATACCCTACGGGCTCGGAAAGTGCAACGAAACCATCAAATTTTAGCTAGAAACTGTATTTTTGTCGATTTTTATTGAATTTGAACTATATTTCAACGTTTTTTGATGGTTCTGAGCCACCAAACCCACTTAAAGCATGCAGAATCGACTCAGAATAGGAAAAGGAGACGTTTAGGTCAATTTTATGCATTCTGGCGTTCGTAGATACAAGAAAACTGTTAAAATTCTTCAGAAACGTCACCTTTGAAGTGTTTTCTTGTACTTTTAAGCCAATCAGATACCCTACGGGCTCGGAAAGTGCAACGAAACCATCAAATTTTAGCTAGAAACTGTATTTTTGTCGATTTTTATTGAATTTGAACTATATTTCAACGTTTTTTGATGGTTCTGAGCCACCAAACACACTTAAAGCATGCAGAATCGACTCAGAATAGGAAAAGGAGACGTTTAGGTCAATTTTATGCATTCTAGCGTTCGTAGATACAAGAAAACTGTTAAAATTCTTCAGAAACGTCACTTTTGAAGTGTTTTCTTGTACTTTTAAGCCAATCAGACACCCTACGGGCTCGGAAAGTGCAACGAAACCATCAAATTTTAGCTAGAAACTGTATTTTTGTCGATTTTTATTGAATTTGAACTATATTTCAACGTTTTTTGATGGTTCTGAGCCACCAAACACACTTAAAGCATGCAGAATCGACTCAGAATTGGAAAAGGAGACGTTTAGGTCAATTTTATGCATTCTAGCGTTCGTAGATACAAGAAAACTGTTAAAATTCTTCAGAAACGTCACTTTTGAAGTGTTTTCTTGTACTTTTAAGCCAATCAGATACCCTACGGGCTCGGAAAGTGCAACGAAACCATCAAATTTTAGCTAGAAACTGTATTTTTGTCGATTTTTATTGAATTTGAACTATATTTCAACGTTTTTTGATGGTTCTGAGCCACCAAACACACTTAAAGCATGCAGAATCGACTCAGAATAGGAAAAGGAGACGTTTAGGTCGATTTTATGCATTCTGGCGTTCGTAGATACAAGAAAACTGTTAAAATTCTTCAGAAACGTCACTTTTGAAGTGTTTTCTTGTACTTTTAAGCCAATCAGATACCCTACGGGCTCGGAAAGTGCAACGAAACCATCAAATTTTAGCTAGAAACTGTATTTTTGTCGATTTTTATTGAATTTGAACTATATTTCAACGTTTTTTGATGGTTCTGAGCCACCAAACACACTTAAAGCATGCAGAATCGACTCAGAATAGGAAAAGGAGACGTTTAGGTCAATTTTATGCATTCTGGTGTTCGTAGATACAAGAAAACTGTTAAAATTCTTCAGAAACGTCACTTTTGAAGTGTTTTCTTGTACTTTTAAGCCAATCAGATACCCTACGGGCTCGGAAAGTGCAACGAAACCATCAAATTTTAGCTAGAAACTGTATTTTTGTCGATTTTTATTGAATTTGAACTATATTTCAACGTTTTTTGATGGTTCTGAGCCACCAAACACACTTAAAGCATGCAGAATCGACTCAGAATAGGAAAAGGAGACGTTTAGGTCAATTTTATGCATTCTGGCGTTCGTAGATACAAGAAAACTGTTAAAATTCTTCAGAAACGTCACTTTTGAATTGTTTTCTTGTACTTTTAAGCCAATCAGATACCCAACGGGCTCGGAAAGTGCAACGAAACCATCAAATTTTAGCTAGAAACTGTATTTTTGTCGATTTTTATTGAATTTGAACTATATTTCAACGTTTTTTGATGGTTCTGAGCCACCAAACACACTTAAAGCATGCAGAATCTACTCAGAATAGGAAAAGGAGACGTTTAGGTCAATTTTATGCATTCTGGCGTTCGTAGATACAAGAAAACTGTTAAAATTCTTCAGAAACGTCACTTTTGAAGTGTTTTCTTGTACTTTTAAGCCAATCAGATACCCTACGGGCTCGGAAAGTGCAACGAAACCATCAAATTTTAGCTAGAAACTGTATTTTTGTCGATTTTTATTGAATTTGAACTATATTTCAACGTTTTTTGATGGTTCTGAGCCACCAAACACACTTAAAGCATGCAGAATCGACTCAGAATAGGAAAAGGAGACGTTTAGGTCAATTTTATGCATTCTGGCGTTCGTAGATACAAGAAAACTGTTAAAATTCTTCAGAAACGTTACTTTTGAAGTGTTTTCTTGTACTTTTAAGCCAATCAGATACCCTACGGGCTCGGAAAGTGCAACGAAACCATCAAATTTTAGCTAGAAACTGTATTTTTGTTGATTTTTATTGAATTTGAACTATATTTCAACGTTTTTTGATGGTTCTGAGCCACCAAACACACTTAAAGCATGCAGAATCGACTCAGAATAGGAAAAGGAGACGTTTAGGTCAATTTTATGCATTCTGGCGTTCGTAGATACAAGAAAACTGTTAAAATTCTTCAGAAACGTCACTTTTGAAGTGTTTTCTTGTACTTTTAAGCCAATCAGATACCCTACGGGCTCGGAAAGTGCAACGAAACCATCAAATTTTAGCTAGAAACTGTATTTTTGTCGATTTTTATTGAATTTGAACTATATTTCAACGTTTTTTGATGGTTCTGAGCCACCAAACACACTTAAAGCATGCAGAATCGACTCAGAATAGGAAAAGGAGACGTTTAGGTCAATTTTATGCATTCTGGCGTTCGTAGATACAAGAAAACTGTTAAAATTCTTCAGAAACGTCACTTTTGAAGTGTTTTCTTGTACTTTTAAGACAATCAGATACCCTACGGGCTCGGAAAGTGCAACGAAACCATCAAATTTTAGCTAGAAACTGTATTTTTGTCGATTTTTATTGAATTTGAACTATATTTCAACGTTTTTTGATGGTTCTGAGCCACCAAACACACTTAAAGCATGCAGAATCGACTCAGAATAGGAAAAGGAGACGTTTAGGTCAATTTTATGCATTCTGGCGTTCGTAGATACAAGAAAACTGTTAAAATTCTTCAGAAACGTCACTTTTGAAGTGTTTTCTTGTACTTTTAAGCCAATCAGATACCCAACGGGCTCGGAAAGTGCAACGAAACCATCAAATTTTAGCTAGAAACTGTATTTTTGTCGATTTTTATTGAATTTGAACTATATTTCAACGTTTTTTGATGGTTCTGAGCCACCAAACACACTTAAAGCATGCAGAATCGACTCAGAATAGGAAAAGGAGACGTTTAGGTCAATTTTATGCATTCTGGCGTTCGTAGATACAAGAAAACTGTAAAAATTCTTCAGAAACGTCACTTTTGAAGTGTTTTCTTGTACTTTTAAGCCAATCAGATACCCTACGGGCTCGGAAAGTGCAACGAAACCATCAAATTTTAGCCAGAAACTGTATTTTTGTCGATTTTTATTGAATTTGAACTACATTTCAACGTTTTTTGATGGTTCTGAGCCACCAAACACACTTAAAGCATGCAGAATCGACTCGGAATAGGAAAAGGAGACGTTTAGGTCAATTTTATGCATTCTGGCGTTCGTAGATACAAGAAAACTGTTAAAATTCTTCAGAAACTTCACTTTTGAAGTGTTTTCTTGTACTTTTAAGCCAATCAGATACCCTACGGGCTCGGAAAGTGCAACGAAACCATCAAATTTTAGCTAGAAACTGTATTTTTGTCGATTTTTATTGAATTTGAACTATATTTCAACGTTTTTTGATGGTTCTGAGCCACCAAACACACTTAAAGCATGCAGAATCGACTCAGAATATGAAAAGGAGACGTTTAGGTCAATTTTATGCATTCTGGCGTTCGTAGATACAAGAAAACTGTTAAAATTCTTCAGAAACGTCACTTTTGAAGTGTTTTCTTGTACTTTTAAGCCAATCAGATACCCTACGGGCTCGGAAAGTGCAACGAAACCATCAAATTTTAGCTAGAAACTGTATTTTTGTCGATTTTTATTGAATTTGAACTATATTTCAACGTTTTTGATGGTTCTGAGCCACCAAACACACTTAAAGCATGCAGAATCGACTCAGAATAGGAAAAGGAGACGTTTAGGTCAATTTTATGCATTCTGGCGTTCGTAGATACAAGAAAACTGTTAAAATTCTTCAGAAACGTCACTTTTGAAGTGTTTTCTTGTACTTTTAAGCCAATCAGATACCCTACGGGCTCGGAAAGTGGAACGAAACCATCAAATTTTAGCTAGAAACTGTATTTTTGTCGATTTTTATTGAATTTGAACTATATTTCAACGTTTTTTGATGGTTCTGAGCCACCAAACACACTTAAAGCATGCAGAATCGACTCAGAATAGGAAAAGGAGACGTTTAGGTCAATTTTATGCATTCTGGCGTTCGTAGATACAAGAAAACTGTTAAAATTCTTCAGAAACGTCACTTTTGAAGTGTTTTCTTGTACTTTTAAGCCAATCAGATACCCTACGGGCTCGGAAAGTGCAACGAAACCATCAAATTTTAGCTAGAAACTGTATTTTTGTCGATTTTTATTGAATTTGAACTATATTTCAACGTTTTTTGATGGTTCTGAGCCACCAAACACACTTAAAGCATGCAGAATCCACTCAGAACAGGAAAAGGAGACGTTTAGGTCAATTTTATGCATTCTGGCGTTCGTAGATACAAGAAAACTGTTAAAATTCTTCAGAAACGTCACTTTTGAAGTGTTTTCTTGTACTTTTAAGCCAATCAGATACCCTACGGTCTCGGAAAGTGCAACGAAACCATCAAATTTTAGCTAGAAACTGTATTTTTGTCGATTTTTATTGAATTTGAACTATATTTCAACGTTTTTTGATGGTTCTGAGCCACCAAACACACTTAAAGCATGCAGAATCGACTCAGAATAGGAAAAGGAGACGTTTAGGTCAATTTTATGCATTCTGACGTTCGTAGATACAAGAAAACTGTTAAAATTCTTCAGAAACGTCACTTTTGAAGTGTTTTCTTGTACTTTTAAGCCAATCAGATACCCTACGGGCTCGGAAAGTGCAACGAAACCATCAAATTTTAGCTAGAAACTGTATTTTTGTCGATTTTTATTGAATTTGAACTATATTTCAACGTTTTTTGATGGTTCTGAGCCACCAAACACACTTAAATCATGCAGAATCGACTCAGAATAGGAAAAGGAGACGTTTAGGTCAATTTTATGCATTCTGGCGTTCGTAGATACAAGAAAACTGTTAAAATTCTTCAGAAACGTCACTTTTGAAGTGTTTTCTTGTACTTTTAAGCCAATCAGATACCCTACGGGCTCGGAAAGTGCAACGAAACCATCAAATTTTAGCTAGAAACTGTATTTTTGTCGATTTTTATTGAATTTGAACTATATTTCAACGTTTTTTGATGGTTCTGAGCCACCAAACACACTTAAAGCATGCAGAATCGACTCAGAATAGGAAAAGGAGACGTTTAGGTCAATTTTATGCATTCTGGCGTTCGTAGATACAAGAAAACTGTTAAAATTCTTCAGAAACGTCACTTTTGAAGTGTTTTCTTGTACTTTTAAGCCAATCAGATACCCTACGGGCTCGGAAAGTGCAACGAAACCATCAAATTTTAGCTAGAAACTGTATTTTTGTCGATTTTTATTGAATTTGAACTATATTTCTACGTTTTTTGATGGTTCTGAGCCACCAAACACACTTAAAGCATGCAGAATCGACTCAGAATAGGAAAAGGAGACGTTAAGGTCAATTTTATGCATTCTGGCGTTCGTAGATACAAGAAAACTGTTAAAATTCTTCAGAAACGTCACTTTTGAAGTGTTTTCTTGTACTTTTAAGCCAATCAGATACCCTACGGGCTCGGAAAGTGCAACGAAACCATCAAATTTTAGCTAGAAACTGTATTTTTGTCGATTTTTATTGAATTTGAACTATATTTCAACGTTTTTTGATGGTTCTGAGCCACCAAACACACTTAAAGCATGCAGAATCGACTCAGAATAGGAAAAGGAGACGTTTAGGTCAATTTTATGCATTCTGGCGTTCGTAGATACAAGAAAACTGTTAAAATTCTTCAGAAACGTCACTTTTGAAGTGTTTTCTTGTACTTTTAAGCCAATCAGATACCCTACGGGCTCGGAAAGTGCAACGAAACCATCAAATTTTAGCTAGAAACTGTATTTTTGTCGATTTTTATTGAATTTGAACTATATTTCAACGTTTTTTGATGGTTCTGAGCCACCGAACACACTTAAAGCATGCAGAATCGACTCAGAATAGGAAAAGGAGACGTTTAGGTCAATTTTATGCATTCTGGCGTTCGTAGATACAAGAAAACTGTTAAAATTCTTCAGAAACGTCACTTTTGAAGTGTTTTCTTGTACTTTTAAGCCAATCAGATACCCAACGGGCTCGGAAAGTGCAACGAAACCATCAAATTTTAGCTAGAAACTGTATTTTTGTCGATTTTTATTGAATTTGAACTATATTTCAACGTTTTTTGATGGTTCTGAGCCACCAAACACACTTAAAGCATGCAGAATCGACTCAGAATAGGAAAAGGAGACGTTTAGGTCAATTTTATGCATTCTGGCGTTCGTAGATACAAGAAAACTGTTAAAATTCTTCAGAAACGTCACTTTTGAAGTGTTTTCTTGTACTTTTAAGCCGATCAGATACCCTACGGGCTCGGAAAGTGCAACGAAACCATCAAATTTTAGCTAGAAACTGTATTTTTGTCGATTTTTATTGAATTTGAACTATATTTCAACGTTTTTTGATGGTTCTGAGCCACCAAACACACTTAAAGCATGCAGAATCGACTCAGAATAGGAAAAGGAGACGTTTAGGTCAATTTTATGCATTCTGACGTTCGTAGATACAAGAAAACTGTTAAAATTCTTCAGAAACGTCACTTTTGAAGTGTTTTCTTGTACTTTTAAGCCAATCAGATACCCTACGGGCTCGGAAAGTGCAACGAAACCATCAAATTTTAGCTAGAAACTGTATTTTTGTCGATTTTTATTGAATTTGAACTATATTTCAACGTTTTTTGATGGTTCTGAGCCACCAAACACACTTAAAGCATGCAGAATCGACTCAGAATAGGAAAAGGAGACGTTTAGGTCAATTTCATGCATTCTGGCGTTCGTAGATACAAGAAAACTGTTAAAATTCTTCAGAAACGTCACTTTTGAAGTGTTTTCTTGTACTTTTAAGCCAATCAGATACCCTACGGGCTCGGAAAGTGCAACGAAACCATCAAATTTTAGCTAGAAACTGTATTTTTGTCGATTTTTATTGAATTTGAACTATATTTCAACGTTTTTTGATGGTTCTGAGCCACCAAACACACTTAAAGCATGCAGAATCGACTCAGAATTCCTATTCCTAAAGGAGACGTTTAGGTCAATTTTATGCATTCTGGCGTTCGTAGATACAAGAAAACTGTTAAAATTCTTCAGAAACGTCACTTTTGAAGTGTTTTCTTGTACTTTTAAGCCAATCAGATACCCTACGGGCTCGGAAAGTGCAACGAAACCATCAAATTTTAGCTAGAAACTGTATTTTTGTCGATTTTTATTGAATCTGAACTATATTTCAACGTTTTTTGATGGTTCTGAGCCACCAAACACACTTAAAGCATGCAGAATCGACTCAGAATAGGAAAAGGAGACGTTTAGGTCAATTTTATGCATTCTGGCGTTCGTAGATACAAGAAAACTGTTAAAATTCTTCAGAAACGTCACTTTTGAAGTGTTTTCTTGTACTTTTAAGCCAATCAGATACCCTACGGGCTCGGAAAGTGCAACGAAACCATCAAATTTTAGCTAGAAACTGTATTTTTGTCGATTTTTATTGAATTTGAACTATATTTCAACGTTTTTTGATGGTTCTGAGCCACCAAACACACTTAAAGCATGCAGAATCGACTCAGAATAGGAAAAGGAGACGTTTAGGTCAATTTTATGCATTCTGGCGTTCGTAGATACAAGAAAACTGTTAAAATTCTTCAGAAACGTCACTTTTGAAGTGTTTTCTTGTATTTTTAAGCCAATCAGATACCCTACGGGCTCGGAAAGTGCAACGAAACCATCAAATTTTAGCTAGAAACTGTATTTTTGTCGATTTTTATTGAATTTGAACTATATTTCAACGTTTTTTGATGGTTCTGAGCCACCAAACACACTTAAAGCATGCAGAATCGACTCAGAATAGGAAAAGGAGACGTTTAGGTCAATTTTATGCATTCTGGCGTTCGTAGATACAAGAAAACTGTTAAAATTCTTCAGAAACGTCACTTTTGAAGTGTTTTCTTGTACTTTTAAGCCAATCAGATACCCTACGGGCTCGGAAAGTGCAACGAAACCATCAAATTTTAGCTAGAAACAGTATTTTTGTCGATTTTTATTGAATTTTAACTATATTTCAACGTTTTTTGATGGTTCTGAGCCACCAAACACACTTAAAGCATGCAGAATCGACTCAGAATAGGAAAAGGAGACGTTTAGGTCAATTTTATGCATTCTGGCGTTCGTAGATACAAGAAAACTGTTAAAATTCTTCAGAAACGTCACTTTTGAAGTGTTTTCTTGTACTTTTAAGCCAATCAGATACCCTACGGGCTCGGAAAGTGCAACGAAACCATCAAATTTTAGCTAGAAACTGTATTTTTGTCGATTTTTATTGAATTTGAACTATATTTCAACGTTTTTTGATGGTTCTGAGCCACCAAACACACTTAAAGCATGCAGAATCGACTCAGAATAGGAAAAGGAGACGTTTAGGTCAATTTTATGCATTCTGGCGTTCGTAGATACAAGAAAACTGTTAAAATTCTTCAGAAACGTCACTTTTGAAGTGTTTTCTTGTACTTTTAAGCCAATCAGATACCCTACGGGCTCGGAAAGTGCAACGAAACCATCAAATTTTAGCTAGAAACTGTATTTTTGTCGATTTTTATTGAATTTGAACTATATTTCAACGTTTTTTGATGGTTCTGAGCGACCAAACACACTTAAAGCATGCAGAATCGACTCAGAATAGGAAAAGAAGACGTTTAGGTCAATTTTATGCATTCTGGCGTTCGTAGATACAAGAAAACTGTTAAAATTCTTCAGAAACGTCACTTTTGAAGTGTTTTCTTGTACTTTTAAGCCAATCAGATACCCAACGGGCTCGGAAAGTGCAACGAAACCATCAAATTTAAGCTAGAAACTGTATTTTTGTCGATTTTTATTGAATTTGAACTATATTTCAACGTTTTTTGATGGTTCTGAGCCACCAAACACACTTAAAGCATGCAGAATCGACTCAGAATAGGAAAAGGAGACGTTTAGGTCAATTTTATGCATTCTGGCGTTCGTAGATACAAGAAAACTGTTAAAATTCTTCAGAAACGTCACTTTTGAAGTGTTTTCTTGTACTTTTAAGCCAATCAGATACCCTACGGGCTCGGAAAGTGCAACGAAACCATCAAATTTTAGCTAGAAACTGTATTTTTGTCGATTTTTATTGAATTTGAACTATATTTCAACGTTTTTTGATGGTTCTGAGCCACCAAACACACTTAAAGCATGCAGAATCGACTCAGAATAGGAAAAGGAGACGTTTAGGTCAATTTTATGCATTCTGGCGTTCGTAGATACAAGAAAACTGTTAAAATTCTTCAGAAACGTCACTTTTGAAGTATTTTCTTGTACTTTTAAGCCAATCAGATACCCTACGGGCTCGGAAAGTGCAACGAAACCATCAAATTTTAGCTAGAAACTGTATTTTTGTCGATTTTTATTGAATTTGAACTATATTTCAACGTTTTTTGATGGTTCTGAGCCACCAAACACACTTAAAGCATGCAGAATCGACTCAGAATAGGAAAAGGAGACGTTTAGGTCAATTTTATGCATTCTGGCGTTCGTAGATACAAGAAAACTGTTAAAATTCTTCAGAAACGTCACTTTTGAAGTGTTTTCTTGTACTTTTAAGCCAATCAGATACCCTACGGGCTCGGAAAGTGCAACGAAACCATCAAATTTTAGCTAGAAACTGTATTTTTGTCGATTTTTATTGAATTTGAACTATATTTCAACGTTTTTTGATGGTTCTGAGCCACCAAACACACTTAAAGCATGCAGAATCGACTCAGAATAGGAAAAGGAGACGTTTAGGTCAATTTTATGCATTCTGGTGTTCGTAGATACAAGAAAACTGTTAAAATTCTTCAGAAACGTCACTTTTGAAGTGTTTTCTTGTACTTTTAAGCCAATCAGATACCCTACGGGCTCGGAAAGTGCAACGAAACCATCAAATTTTAGCTAGAAACTGTATTTTTGTCGATTTTTATTGAATTTTAACTATATTTCAACGTTTTTTGATGGTTCTGAGCCACCAAACACACTTAAAGCATGCAGAATCGACTCAGAATAGGAAAAGGAGACGTTTAGGTCAATTTTATGCATTCTGGCGTTCGTAGATACAAGAAAACTGTTAAAATTCTTCAGAAACGTCACTTTTGAAGTGTTTTCTTGTACTTTTAAGCCAATCAGATACCCTACGGGCTCGGAAAGTGCAACGAAACCATCAAATTTTAGCTAGAAACTGTATTTTTGTCGATTTTTATTGAATTTGAACTATATTTCAACGTTTTTTGATGGTTCTGAGCCACCAAACACACTTAAAGCATGCAGAATCGACTCAGAATAGGAAAAGGAGACGTTTAGGTCAATTTTATGCATTCTGGCGTTCGTAGATACAAGAAAACTGTTAAAATTCTTCAGAAACGTCACTTTTGAAGTGTTTTCTTGTACTTTTAAGCCAATCAGATACCCTACGGGCTCGGAAAGTGCAACGAAACCATCAAATTTTAGCTAGAAACTGTATTTTTGTCGATTTTTATTGAATTTGAACTATATTTCAACGTTTTTTGATGGTTCTGAGCCACCAAACACACTTAAAGCATGCAGAATCGACTCAGAATAGGAAAAGGAGACGTTTAGGTCAATTTTATGCATTCTGGCGTTCGTAGATACAAGAAAACTGTTAAAATTCTTCAGAAACGTCACTTTTGAAGTGTTTTCTTGTACTTTTAAGCCAATCAGATACCCTACGGGCTCGGAAAGTGCAACGAAACCATCAAATTTTAGCTAGAAACTGTATTTTTGTCGATTTTTATTGAATTTGAACTATATTTCAACGTTTTTTGATGGTTCTGAGCCACCAAACACACTTAAAGCATGCAGAATCGACTCAGAATAGGAAAAGGAGACGTTTAGGTCAATTTTATGCATTCTGGCGTTCGTAGATACAAGAAAACTGTTAAAATTCTTCAGAAACGTCACTTTTGAAGTGTTTTCTTGTACTTTTAAGCCAATCAGATACCCTACGGGCTCGGAAAGTGCAACGAAACCATCAAATTTTAGCTAGAAACTGTATTTTTGTCGATTTTTATTGAATTTGAACTATATTTCAACGTTTTTTGATGGTTCTGAGCCACCAAACACACTTAAAGCATGCAGAATCGACTCAGAATAGGAAAAGGAGACGTTTAGGTCAATTTTATGCATTCTGGCGTTCGTAGATACAAGAAAACTGTTAAAATTCTTCAGAAACGTCACTTTTGAAGTGTTTTCTTGTACTTTTAAGCCAATCAGATACCCTACGGGCTCGGAAAGTGCAACGAAACCATCAAATTTTAGCTAGAAACTGTATTTTTGTCGATTTTTATTGAATTTGAACTATATTTCAACGTTTTTTGATGGTTCTGAGCCACCAAACACACTTAAAGCATGCAGAATCGACTCAGAATAGGAAAAGGAGACGTTTAGGTCAATTTTATGCATTCTGGCGTTCGTAGATACAAGAAAACTGTTAAAATTCTTCAGAAACGTCACTTTTGAAGTGTTTTCTTGTACTTTTAAGCCAATCAGATACCCTACGGGCTCGGAAAGTGCAACGAAACCATCAAATTTTAGCTAGAAACTGTATTTTTGTCGATTTTTATTGAATTTGAACTATATTTCAACGTTTTTTGATGGTTCTGAGCCACCAAACACACTTAAAGCATGCAGAATCGACTCAGAATAGGAAAAGGAGATGTTTAGGTCAATTTTATGCATTCTGGCGTTCGTAGATACAAGAAAACTGTTAAAATTCTTCAGAAACGTCACTTTTGAAGTGTTTTCTTGTACTTTTAAGCCAATCAGATACCCTACGGGCTCGGAAAGTGCAACGAAACCATCAAATTTTAGCTAGAAACTGTATTTTTGTCGATTTTTATTGAATTTGAACTATATTTCAACGTTTTTTGATGGTTCTGAGCCACCAAACACACTTAAAGCATGCAGAATCGACTCAGAATAGGAAAAGGAGACGTTTAGGTCAATTTTATGCATTCTGGCGTTCGTAGATACAAGAAAACTGTTAAAATTCTTCAGAAACGTCACTTTTGAAGTGTTTTCTTGTACTTTTAGCCAATCAGATACCCTACGGGCTCGGAAAGTGCAACGAAACCATCAAATTTTAGCTAGAAACTGTATTTTTGTCGATTTTTATTGAATTTGAACTATATTTCAACGTTTTTTGATGGTTCTGAGCCACCAAACACACTTAAAGCATGCAGAATCGACTCAGAATAGGAAAAGGAGACGTTTAGGTCAATTTTATGCATTCTGGCGTTCGTAGATACAAGAAAACTGTTAAAATTCTTCAGAAACGTCACTTTTGAAGTGTTTTCTTGTACTTTTAAGCCAATCAGATACCCTACGGGCTCGGAAAGTGCAACGAAACCATCAAATTTTAGCTAGAAACTGTATTTTTGTCGATTTTTATTGAATTTGAACTATATTTCAACGTTTTTTGATGGTTCTGAGCCACCAAACACACTTAAAGCATGCAGAATCGACTCAGAATAGGAAAAGGAGACGTTTAGGTCAATTTTATGCATTGTGGCGGCACCGTCGGGCCTTTGGCTATTTTGGTTATTTATATTTAGTGTCCGAGTTTTGTGCCGAGGGCCGTCACAAAAGAGTGCCCCTTAGGTCCTGGCCCGTGAGGGCCGATTCGGGGAATGAGAAGGGCAAATGAGACACAGTCTCGCTCCATAGGTTATCTATTGTAACTTGGTAACACAGTTTTGACGAGCTAACAATTATCAGAGAGTTACATACTCTAGCCTTTTTACGAAAAGGGGTGATTACGATTAGAGTAATAGGAACATTAACTGTGCATCTTACGTTAATATATACATATGGAGACCAGGGCGGTGAACCCTGGTATCTGGTTAAGATTACTGAATAAACGCATATCAAGCAGTAAGCGACGGAATCTTATCTATAAGAGTATAAATTTATGCCTTCGTTACGGAAGACCGTAGAAACGTATTACATATGAACATTAAACTAGCCTATAACATTTAACTGAGGGTTGCTGGGGGGTTGCGACTGATCGTGGTAGGGTCACGAGTGCCTGGAAGGGTAGCGGGTCTCGCTTTTGGTTACTCCAGGCGCTCGTAGTGTATGGGCGAGCCTGAAGGTGGCACCCGGGCCTTGAGAACGTAGAACTGTCCGTTTATTAAATTGAGGGCGGTGACAAGATACAGCGTTGGGCAAAAACGGGGGGCACGAACCCTCGCGGTTCGGCAGGGAGGGCCCACATCAAGCCGGAAGAAGCTGATCCGATACGGTGGATCATTGACTTGCCGTACAAGATTCATACCGAAGGCCTGTTAAGTCGCCGTCGACTCGCCGGTAAGCGCCGATAAGGCGGCCTTCGCAAGGGCAGAACCGCATAAGTAGGTCAGTGGGACTTACATGTCAGCAGTTCAGCGGTTGTGTGGAAAAGTCGGAGGGGGAACCTCGGCGAAGCGCCACTGTCACTCAATGGAGAAGGTCGTGTTGGAAGATGTTGTTCCGCACTTGGCACTAGCACGGCGGCCGGAAGTTGGGTGTCACGATTAGACTAGGAAGCAGGCCCATCCGCACGCGAGACTGTATCGGAATCGAATTGCATTTTAATTCTAATCCGGCCGTTTTTATAGGGTTTTCGAGCGTGAGAATATTGAAGACGATGTGACAAAAAAAATCTATTTCTCGCAATTTTGTCGCCGGAAACGGCGGCAAGTGTTTGTAAAAGTGCATTTCCCATAATTAATTGGCATCGGACCACCCAGAATGATAACGCATTCGTCAGACTTATTGGCCTTGATCTCAAGTGTTTGTATTGACCCCAAGTTTCCCATGCAAATGTGCATATTAATTGCAACTGGAGTGATTTGATTGGACATGAAGATGTTCTCCATATTAGGGCATGGAATGCGCTTTGGCGATTATTCCTGGAAGACAGTGTGACTGTGTGGGGCCATGGGAAGCGATCGCTTGCCTTGAAGATTCTGTTAATTGATAATACTGGGAAGTTCGGACTTTTGGTTCCCATGATAATGAAGAGTAGGCTCGTTATGAAAAAATATTATGTGCCACAGTTGGGCTATTTTAAGGGTTGAAATTCCGGTTCACCACAACACTCCCCGTTTTAAGATGAAAATATGAGCCTCAAGGTGCTCGTATTTTCTCACAAGACTTATGATTACGTACAGAACTATGGTAACACGGTCCAGCAGTGAGGGTACTATTTTTGAAAGGTTTATTAAGGTGTGAAAGTTAAAATGCGTATCCTCGCTACTAGCTCACAAGTTTGGTTGCCGGGCATGCTAAGCTAGTCCCTTTTGGGCATTGGGACTCCGGGGTTGGTAACTCTGCTTTCTTTCGTTATTACGAAGCGGTGATTGTTCTTTCTTGACGTGGTCTTCTTCGTCCGTGGATGAATCTAACTCAGTTTCGATAATCGTGGCTAACCGATTGGAGATGTTTTGATACAGCACTGCACCTCGTGCACTACACTGAATTGGTGATGGTTTAGCTGAGACAGCACGAGAAATACTGCTGGAAGTCTCCCGGGTGGTTGGGTTGTGACTGCGTTCATGAGCTGGTGCTGTCTGAGGGTCGGGTGGTGACGTTGAAGGGCTGTCTGGCAAGGTTGCAGGTTGCGGACCCAGAAATGAGACAGGTCTGGGGGGCTGCGCTGGGATGTCGTAGCCGTGGGGATCGTGCCAAGAGGATGGCCTTGATACGGGGTTGCGTCCGGGGAAGCCCCATGTGAACCCGAGGTAGGTCGGAGTAGGTGGACGGCTCGTGTTGGTGGTAACCGCTCGTGGACGCCAACTGGCACTCCGAGCTCGAATGATGAGATAAAACATGAAACAAAGGAGTAGATTAATGGCGATTAACTCCAGGATCACGATGAGTATTTCACAAACCGCCCCCTCTACGGGGGTGGAATTGGCTGTATTGCAACGTGCGGTGTACTGTAGTTCCGTGGATCGACTTTGGTTTGGTCCCGGAACATTGCTGTGCTGTAGGTACAGGGAAATGGTATCCCCACACTGAGTGGACAGGAGGTAGAAGTTGTCCCTTGTGCTAATGTGGCCATTAGTTCGGTTGTTGCCCGTTTTCCAGAAGAGGTGAACTTCTTCGGTGGAAGTCTCTGGAGATTCCCAAGTGACGTTTGTGACGTCCAATCGTCCCTTGGCGGGACCTGGGGTGAGACTCCATTGTCGCTGATATTGTGCCATGGTGTACAAACTGCGTAAGACCTGTCGCGGTTAGCTTTTCCGCCTGACCCAAATCTCCACTGCCCACATTACGCATGCGTTCTGCCCTTATATAAGTGATTAAAGTATGAAATGCTATAATAGATTAGAGATGATAGTATTTGGCGATTTATTTAAATCCAGGTGTGTGCCTGGTCATTTTTGAGGTCTTGGACTGCCTGATTCAGTCCGGTATAAACCGTACCGTCACGTGTGAGGAGCGCGGGGGAAGTAGTAGAAGTAATGTTGGAATCGTCAGCAGACGTTGCTAGCTCTTGAGTAGGGGCGCTTGCTATGCCTATGTGGTTGGGATCTCGAAGAGCAGCTGGATCACCGTGGTTGGTTTCGTTCAGAGGGCCCAGCGTTCGGTGTAGCCTGCTGCTTACGTCCTTCTTGTGTTTCTTGTGTAGTAGCCAAATTGTCATGGTATCCCAGAAGCTAGCTAGTATCTTGAGAGACCAGCCATGTTCCTTTTGGATTGCAATGGCGTTGATTAAGATTTCGATTAATATCTTGATAAACCTGATGATGCAGTAGATGCCGATTAATCCGCTCGTCCAAGTACCAATGCATCGAAACCATCCCCACATCTTGTCTAGAGCTGATTCGGCCAATTTTTCTAGTTCCTCTGCGCTAAACATGTGGAGTAGAGACACTCCCTGAGTTTCTACGTTTTGACCAACCATTTTCCTTGTTAAGATATTTGATAAAGCCTTTCGTTCGAATCCAAAAAGCATTGCGTCTTGGGCCTCGCGTATTTCTTGGGCGGTGTATATTCCTCCGGCTCCTAGGTTTTGGATCGGTGTGAATGTTAGTTTGGTCTCGGTGTCCACCTCTAGGGTGGCTGGTGTATAGGCGGTACCCGGATTGGGACTAAAGCTAGTCCATCTGTTGTTGATGTAGTATAGTGGGGGAATTAATGAATTGCATTCCATTTGTTCGGCGTATCGCTGTAGTATACGTGTGATTGGCGACATGAAATAGCTAATGTTGTCTACTTTCACGGGTAATTCTGCGTAGCAGGTTGTTTCTCGTCGTATCTCCACTATCCGTGGGACACATTGTAGAATGTACAAGACTTCGCCGGCTACTTTTCCCACAAAGCCGGCCTGTCCCTTGACCAAAGTACTGATGGTATTAGGTGATAGGGGTGCAAGGACCAATCTATTCAAAAGAATTTCCCTTCTGAGGAGGCAACGCCGGTGGACTGTGTGGGCGTATGCTCGATCGATTGAGGTTTTCAGTGATTGTTCCATATACAAGAACTTTGAGTTCACGTACACTGTTAAGTCGATGTTTTCTTTTCTCGCGTGATTTCCCCAGTTCAGCATACGCGCTCCTGGTTCTTTTTCGAGCACGAGTAGCTTTGGATGTTCTGTCTGCCACACCAGGGTTCCACAGATCGTTGCTGTTTTAATGAGGGAGAGTGCAAAGACTCTGTCTCCGTCCTCCACTACGACGTACATAATGGGGTTAGAGGTGTTTTTCTGGCGCACAAGGTATCCTTGACCGTTGTATAAGGTGGCATAGGAGTTGCACTCCTGGGGGGTAACTGGATCCCATGCGGTTTCTCCCATTACTGCGTCAATGCAGTAACCACTTAGGAAAGAGCACGAATAGCCACCGTGCAAGACGACTTCGTCTTGGTCTAGTTTCAGGGTAGCTTCGTAGTCTTTAATGGTTATGGTCACAGTAGCGGTGACTACCACATTCTCCCATGTTGTTCCATCTTCGGTAAAGGTGGTTCCGGTACAAGTACCGTCGGTCTGTAGTTTTCCGGCGAGGGTCACTGATCCTCCTATGGTGCCGTTTGGCTGCAGCCCAGAGAAGACCTGGCCATGAAGTCCTCGGAATTCTCTGAACTGGTGGATGGCCTTGCAGTTTTCTCGGCCAACCTTGTATAGATAGGTGTATAGTCCTTTTGCAACCACACTGCTGTGGCTATGCATGCCGCAGTGGTGGATCATTCGAGTGACTTGGACTAGACATGTTTGAACATGTACTTTTTCAAACCTGTTTTTCTGGACTATTTGAATGCTCCGCGGAAAGGTAGTGTAACCATATTCCGGATCTGGGCACTGGGCCACGTCGTTTAAAGAGATGATCGTGATATTGGTCGCGGAGTTCTGGCAATCGTAGGCTATCAGCCCGTTTGTAAGTTGCCAAAGGAGGGGTAAAAGTACTAACCTCATGCTGGTTCGATCTGTAAACAGATAGTCTGTATTATCTTTCGTCTGTGATTGTTTTCTTATCCTATCTTAATGCTAATAATCTATCCTATGGAGCGAAATTTTTGTATGCTTCTTAAGTTCTATTCTAAGTGGTTATTCTTAATTGTAGGGCTAAATATGTCTGCGGAGAACCCAGGGGTATTCTGGAACGTCTCCCTTGCTACGAGTCTGGTACGGGTGACTGGGTTCCGGTTCTTGTTGAAGCGGAAGGTATTCATCTTGGTGTTGGGTAGGGTCGGCTTCGTCTATCACTGGGTCGTCTTCTATCTCTTCGTCTACGATTTCGTTCCGTTGGTTTTGCTGATTTTCCCGTTTGAGTAGATTCGCTTCTTCCTCATCCGTGTTCTCGGCGAACAATTCCTTGAATCCGTCATAACTTTCTAGGATTGGGCTTGACACACGGGGTTCTGGTCTTTGAGGCTTACTTATTTGGCTGTCGAGCAAGAATTGTTGTGTTGGATCGAAGTCGATGTCGTCTTCTGTGTCTTGTTCGACGTCACTGCTCGGCGGTTGATTCGATCGCCATGGTTTAAGACGGCTGACATGTACCAAGGATTCCTTCTTGCCTCCGATTTCCTTGATAACATAATTTACGGGTCCTGTTTGTCTTAGGATTCGATAGGGTCCACTCCACTTCGGTTGGAATTTCGCTGCTAATCTCCGTCCTTTAATTGCTGGTGTATGTAGGTAAACTTTATCTCCTGGTTGGTAACTGTAAGCCTTCGCTTTTCTGTTGAACTTGTCACAGCGGGCTTGATTGTTTACTTCGATTGTTTCTGCAGCACTCTTCCAGGCTGAGCGCATTCGAGCCAACATTTCTGTTACATAGTTGTCATCGAGGTCGTATTTTACCCTGGTTGGTTTGGTGAGCGTGTGGAAGGGCAATTCCATGTCCCTTCCATGTAACAGGAAGAATGGTGTTTCCCTGGTGGCTTCATGTATTCGACTTCGATATGCCATTAATACGAAGGGGATCATTTCGTCCCATTCGATTTATTCGTCAGATAAGTAATGTGAAATCATAGTCTTGAGTACATGGTGCATGCGTTCGATCACTCCGTTGGTGGCGGGTCTGTAAGGGCTTGTTTGTATTTTCTCGATATCCAGTGTTTTGCAAACTTCTCGGAATAACTCCGAAATGAATTGGGTACCACAGTCGGTGAGGAGGATATGTGGTGCACCGTGCCTCGTAATGACTTGAGTTACAAAAGCCTTGGCTACCGTCGTAGCTCTAATGTCTGGTATTGGGATGCATTCGGGGTAGCGACTGAGATAGTCCATGCAGGTTAGGAGGTATTGGTTTCCTGCACTTGTTCGGTGTAGGGGT
Organism: Zophobas morio; assembly: GCF_036711695.1. NCBI lineage: Eukaryota > Metazoa > Arthropoda > Insecta > Coleoptera > Tenebrionidae > Zophobas > Zophobas morio. The sequence goes on from NW_026972548.1 coordinate 24,266, forward strand.
CCCACAATATCTAGAGATATCATGCCCCATACGCAGGATGGGACTGTCATCACTTGCATCTCGGGAGCCATGACAGGGTGCGTTTTATGGATATTACACGAGTGGCATCCCTGACAGTAAATGCCTACATCATTTCGCATTCCTCTCCAATAGAAGTTGTTCTGGATGAGTTGTGTTGTCTTGGACACTTCGCCGTGGGCTGTCCACGGGGTGTCGTGATATAATTGAATGATGCGTTTTTTCATTGATGTGGGTACCACGAGTGCGTCCTCTCTGTGTGGTTCTTCCCGGGTCTTATAACATAGACCGTTAGAGGCGAGGTAAAAGCCTTCAGTGTTGATTAGCCGCCTCACCTCCGGATCGGCTTTTTGTGATCTTCTTATCTCTTCCCAGTCATAGATGATGGGGACGTTGTTTGGCATCTCGGCGGAGATATTCTTTACTTCCATCTCCGGAATGTTGGTCAGTTCGGTGTAATCCAGCCTGGTAAATGCGTCGACATGATTCTTCTTTCCTGGTCGGTATTCAATGTCGAAGTCGTATTCCATTAAGCAGATTGCCCATCGCGCTAGGCGAGAGCTTGCATCTTTCAGCGAAAAGAGATATTTTAAGGGTCGATGGTCCGTAAATATGGTGAAGTGGGTGCCTGTGAGATAGCCCCTAAAGTATTTTACTGCCCAGACAACCGCTAGTAATTCCCTCTCGATGGTGCTATAGCGCAGTTCAGCTCCTTTCAGGCCTCGACTGGCGTAACAGATGGGGTGTTCAATTGAGTATTTTTGTGCGAGAATGGCGCTTACCGCCACTCCACTTGCATCCGTTGCTAGGACAAAGGGTCTTGTGAAATCTGGATATTTTAAAATGGGTGGATTAACCAGTGCCTCTTTTAATGCATTGAATGCTCCTTGTTGGCTGTCATCCCATTCGAAGGGTGTGTCCTTTTTGGTTAGGTCTGATAAGGGTCGAGCAATTTCTGAGAATTTTGGGACGAACTTTCGATAGAATCCGCATAACCCTAAGAATGCTCTGATTTCCTTTGGGTTTGTGGGTGTTGGGTATTTTTCTACGGCCCTAGTCTTTTCGGGGTCTGTTTTGCATCCTTCAGCCGAAATTATGTGTCCGAGATACTTCGCTTCTCGCATCATGAAATTGCATTTGGTGGGTTTGAACTTGAGGTTTGCCTCGCGCATTCTTATGAACACATCCCTAAGGCGTTTAATGTGTTCTTGCGGGTCGTTGTTGCTAAAGACAATGACGTCGTCTAGGTATGCTAAGCACTCGGAGCCGATAAGGCCCGAAAATACGGCATACATCAGTCGTTGCCAGGTGCTGGGGGCATTTCTTAATCCCATAGCCATGCGATTGAACTCGTAATGGCCTGTTGGTGTGCTGAAGGCACTGATTTCTTTGTTCTCTTCTTCTAATTCTACCTGGAAGTATCCGCTGGCCATGTCCATGATGGAAAACAGACTAGCTCCGGTTAATTGATCTAACGTATCTTGCAGTACAGGTAGTGGGAAGAAATCTGGTTTAGTGATCTTGTTCAATTCTCTGTAATCGATACACAGTCGGAATTCAGGTTCTTCGCCCGGAATGGGTTTTTTCTCGACTAAGAGTGCAGGGGCACTCCATGGGGATTGGCTTTCTCTAATGATATTATTATTTAATAGTTGTTGAATCTCTCTATCGAGGATTTCTCTTCGATGGTAGGGTACTCGGTAGGGTCTTTTGGTAATGGGTTGCACCGTTTCGGTGATTATACGGTGTTTGACTCGACTTGTACATGTTAAATGTTGGTCTGGTTTTCGGAAGATGTCGATGAATTCTGCTATTAATTTCTCAAGGGCTTTTTGATGGAAATTATTTCCCTTGGGGTAGTTTAATTTTTGATACAATTCCTCTATCTCTTGTTGCTTTTCTTCTTCTGTTAGTACAGTATTTATAGAAGCGTCTTCAACTTTAGGTTCGTTTTCTACCATGGCTTCAACACACGATCCCATGATTTTGTTTTTAGGTAGCTTTGTGCTTATGTTCAGAAAATTGACTATACGAATCGGGAGGTATTTTTGAGTCGCGCAGAGCACTCGGGCGACTAGTACGCCGGGCATTTGGGTATTGCGTGGTTCTATAATGATAAATGGCGAGTTGGCCTGACCCGTCATAATACCACAACAGATCGTCTGGCTTTTTGGTTGGAGTTCGATATCGTGAGCCAAACGAACTATATTTGAGTTGGTTTCTTTCTGAGTTGCCATACCCTGGTTCCTGGGAGATTTCTGCTCAATTTCTCTCAACTCCGGTTCGGTATAGTGTTTTGCCTCCGGAGGCTTTAATACAATTTCAGTTTCTTCATTACTCATGTCTTCATTCTTCACAGTAATACTCATGTCATTCTTTTTCATCGTAACTTCATTATTTGTTCTGTTATCTTCATTATTGCTATTCTCAACTTCATTACATTTGTTTCTTCTCTCACTATATCGTTGTTTAACTTTTGTGTTTTCTTTCTCTCCGACGTCGGTAAGTGGGTTTAGATTATCATTTTTGTTGCCTATTTCGCTAGTACAATTTCGCTGCCCTTTTGGCAATGCGGTACACGTGCAAAAATACTCTGCAGAGTTATCAGTAATTGTTCTAATGCTCATACTACTATAATTCTCTTGGTTACTTACTATTCCTTGTTCTACTTTGTCATTGCTTTTCTGGTGTATATTGTCATGGGTTTGATCACTGTATTGAGCCTTGTGGTGACTATTGTTCCTGAAGTTGTCATGTTTGTTATCTATGGCTGCGGTTAATGGTAGATGGCAACCTTGGATTTGTATGGTTTTAGCTGCCCAGCAAATTCGAACCCTAAATTTACTGAGAAAATCCAGCCCTACGAGTATGTCTCCCTTGAATTTGATGTCATCGTAAACGATTATAAAATCATGTACAATTTCCGTTTCCTTGCTGAGTTGTAATGGTACTTGAATGATTCCTTCATATGGTATGGGTCTGCCTTGTACGTCGCGTATTACGAGAGCTATGCGTTGGATGACGGGTTTATCCAGGAGGTCAATGGCTTCTCGTTTGATTAGTGATAAATCTGCTCCCGTGTCGACAAGGACCACTAATTGGTGTGAATTCCCTGTCACACAGAACCTATTGAGTTCGCTTATGTTTAGACGTATATAGCAGACCTGGCGCCTTGGAGTTTGGTAGGCTAATGTTGGTTGGGATTTGGGTGGGTTCCCTGGCGGACCGTAACCTTCCCCACGGGTTCGGTCCTCGAAGAGTTTAAAGGACGATTTCTTTCCTGATTCCTGGATGCGAAAGATGAGCGACTATTGTTCTGTCCTTGTCTACTGCATCCTTGGGCGTGCGTGCAACACGGCGGGTTTTGATATTGTTGTTGTCGTTGTCGACATTCTCTTTGAATATGTCCTTGTCTGCCGCATCGATAGCAGGTGATGTTCGACTTATCGTAAGAGGTCCTGTTCCTTCCCCACTCTGGCCTGGTATTTGTGTTTGCTGGGGTTCCTGATCCTCGGTGGGGTTGGTTTGTCCCTAGCCAGTGAGGAGGTCGGCCGTCCGGTCCGCGGACTCGGTTGTAATTTGCCTTCCACTGCTCATTTGGCCTCTCTCTCTCTCCTGACCCTTGGTGGTATGGTTTTTCAGTCTCTTCATCCACCGCTGTAGATGTGGCTGCTGGTAGATTGACTTCAATCTTTCGTTGATAGGTGCCCTTTCCAGTGCGTTTCTCGATGAACTCTTCCCTGATTGCTAGGGCGACTGCATTTTCAAAAGTGGCCGGTTGTGCCGACATGACTCGCTGTCCAATGGGCATCAATAGGCCTTCCATGAATTGTTCCAAACATTCCTCCTTTAGATGTTCTTTTCTCCATCTATCCTTATCACCGTCACCAGTTTTCTGATAAGTGGTTGCTGCCAGTACCTGAAGCCTTTCACTGAAGTCAGTGACTGACTCGCCAACGCGTTGCTTGCATGTCCTGAATTGAAGTGTGGCCTCGGTTGTGAATACAGGCCGTTCGTATCTTTTCTTTAATTCTGCCGACCACTCTTCCCAAGTGTCGGTGTCTCGTAATTTGTCATTCCATTCCAGTAAGCGACGAGCGTCTCCAGTCAGTTTTAGCTTGGCCACCTGTACCTTTTGTTTGTCATTCCAGCCTATCAGTTGACCGTAGTCCTCGATGTATCCCAGAAAGACTCGCACTGACCCTTCCCCTGAAAAGCTTGGAATTGATTCCAAGGTTACCGTTGGTGCCTCTGGTCGAGGAGGGTCGGTACCGTTCGTCATTATGAATTCTTTCGTTGGTGTTGGTGTCGGATTATTTCTCCCACAGTTTTGTTTGTTTAAGTTATAGATCTTTTATCGAGTTATGATTTCTTTTTGAATTCGTAGTCTGAAAATAAGTTTCCAGAGTTATCACTCCTATCAGCTCCTGTGGTTGGTTCGTTTATGCGTTTCGGTGGTTAGTATTAGTGGTACTTGGAACGCGGGTATTCGCGAGATTCCTTTGTTGCTGATTGTCATTGACGTGCCCCGATGGTTACCGATTGTCAACAACCCCTTGGCTATTATTTCCTTAATTCATTAACTCTACTTATTGTAAGTTGGATTATTGATCAATAAGGCACTAGCTTAATGTTCACAAATGATTAATCATTAATAATATTTACAAGTATGAACGTCACTTGGACTGCAAGAAACGAGTCGTGATTGCGTGGTGTTTCTTGAATAATTTAAAAATAATTTAGAGTTTCTGGTTTGTTAGTGGAAACAGTTCTTAAGGTTTAGGAAAATATTCATTGTTGTTAAGTAGTGAATGGACACGCAAGTCATTAAGGGTGGCCGTGAAAAATTTTGTTACTAAATTGTTGAAAGGAAACGAAAGTCTTTAAGGGTAGTTTTATATAGGAATTATTGTTGTTAAATTGTGAACGAAAACATAGTTGCTTGATAAAAGAAATCACTGTTGAGTGGTTACGAGAATTGCAAGTGCGTAATGGTGACTTTATAAAACGGTTAAAATTATCATCGTGGCTAACTTGTTAATGAAAACGCGTGTTCTTAATGGTGGTTTTATAACAAAAATACTTGTAGAAAACTATTAAGGGAAACCCAAGCCCTTTAGTTTTTAGAAAAAGATTTATTGGGTACGGTGGTTAGGCAATTTTGAATACACTAGTGAAGCTACTGTTATTTAATTATGATTAACAGGTGGTAGCATACGTTTAACAACTGGTATGGGAATATTGCGCACGTGTTTCCTAAGCTGATAACATGATCAGCCTTACGGGTTGTTCTCAATCTTGGGAGAACGGGGTGAACAAAAGTGCGGGGGTTTTTGTGGTAGCTAAGACCCTCTGTTGGTCATGTGCGGTCTTCAAGAGTGTGCGACATCACGGCGACTGTAAGTGCAGAGTGTTAGTGTGTGTGTCTTGACTTTTACTTGCGCTTTCCACCGATAGGTGACGCGAGATTCGCGTGTGAAAGTGTCTGCGAAGTGACGGTGTGCGTTTGGACTCTCATTTACACCTTCTACCGATAGAGGGCGTAAGAGTTCCCATTTTGGTAAGAATCATCCCTTGATTAATTGTTGAGAATTTTTTCTGATATGAGGTGTTTTTGCGTGTTGAACGAGTGATGGTATTAGTTTTGGCGGGTTGGGGAGGCCCTGTTTGTGGTGGGTCTCGGATCTTTTTCCTCTGTCCTCGTTACATCCCTTTTTCTGATTTCTCTTATTGTTGGATTCCCACCATTAATCGGAGGAATTCCGCATTTAATGTCCCCTTTTATGTTTATCTTTCTGCCCACGTCCCAATTGCACAGCGCAGCGTCTTCTGTCGCTTGCCTTCCTGTTATCTTGTCAGGGGTAATTAGCGTCGATATTCGCTGGCTCGCTTATCGCTTGGTTCCCGGGACTGCATTTCGGGTTTTTTTTTCCTGATGTTCATTCACGCCTTTTAGGACCTGTAGAGTTTCTGGCGGTTGTTTCCTGTGGGTAGCCCTCACGTTTGCTGGGGGGTTCCCGGGGATTTCAAAATTTAAGCGGCGATTCCTTTGAAGATTCCTCGGCGTCTTGTTCTTCTCCCTGATCTGTTCACTCGAGCTTATCTTTTATCGCGTCTCCGTTTCTTTTTTTTTTTCTTTCTTTTTCCTTTTTGAACTAAGCATTGGTCGGTGGTCGGTCCTCGTCAGCGCCCTTTCCATTGTTCCCTCTCTTTTCTTGTTTGTCGTCCTCGATACCATATTTTATGCCAACAATGCGTCTTCTATCTGGCGATTAAAAATGTATTGGTGGCTTTTCTTCATTCTCTCCCTGACTTCGACCGGAATGGGTGAGTTCTTGTTCCCGTCCTTTTGTTTAAAAAAAATTTTCCTTGACTCTCTTGTTGTTACAGACCGCAGAGTTTTTATTCGTAGTGACTCCCGACGGAACAGCTGGGACGAGGCCCGTGAGTATAGATGTATATTATTTCTTTCCTTCTTGGGAGGGGTTTTTCTATTTCCAAAGATTTTATTACTTTCTTACCCTTCAAAATGTTCATAATTGATTTTTTTTTGTTTGTTTTTTGTTTATATGTAGCTGCCGTTCCAGAAGAGCCGGTCGTGGAGGAGCCGGCCCCGCCGGGACCCGGTGAGTAGCGAATTAATTCTTTATTATGCTCATTCCCTTTCCGTTGTTGTTGTTGTTGTCTTTTTCTTTGGATGCTGAACCGAATTGTGAAAGTGTTTTTGTGTTTTTCTAGGGCACACGGCCAGGGTGAAAATCGATGCCTGGGGGGTCGTAACAACGGCTGTCCCCGCGACGGGGCTTCAGGGGCAGGAAGGGGCCTACGTCCTGCGGCTCCCGAACGGGGGCCGCGTGACCATCACAAGTGGCTGGGACCACACCACGGTGGTTGTTGAATTTTAGTAAAAATTTTGTGTTTTTCTTTTTTCTCTACTTTTAATAAAAGGGAATTAAGCAAATGTTTTGTTTTCCTTTTCGTACGGTATTTCAGTCGAACAGAGGGGCTGTTGTAGTCGCTTAATGAATTATGAGAATTCATAACTTCTGCATGGTAGTGTCTCGGCAGTGTTTATACTAAAAATTCCCGCATAGGCAGAAATGGTAGTTATAAGTTTCTTGTGTGTCCCATCGTGCTCAGTTTCGTTCCCGAAAGCCTACGAAATGGGTAAGTATGAAATTTTTCTATGGTTAAATTTTTCCCAATTCTAAAAAATAAACGAAACTCTTATTTGTTCTTGCTGTGTAATGGACTGGTTAGCAGCTCTGAGTCTTGCTTCCCTTAGCGTTTATTTGGGTGTTTTTTTTTTCCAGATCACCATCTTCGACCAGGGGTGAACCCTCCGGGTTCTGGCTTTTGCAGCCCTTCTCCCTCCTCTGTGACGTTATCAGAGATTTTGGCGTCCCTTGAGACTTCACCCCCACCGCGGCCGGTCTCCGTTCCAGCGTCGGAACTATCCCCGGGGTTCATCTATGCTCCACCATCTCCAGCGCCGTTCCCGATGATGCCGGGTTATTTCCCGATGGTCGCCCCGGCGCCTCGGTATGAGGTGATCGCCGGTCCGGGCCTTGTCATCCCTTGGGGCAGCGCCCGGCACCATCTCCATACCTTGGGGGTAACAGTGGGGGTCTTGGAGTACGCTGGTCGAGCACTCATCTATTTCTCTTATTAAATAACCTTAGTTTTTTTTTTTTTTTTGTTGTAGTTAGTTTTAAGAAATGTTTATTTAAATAAATTTGGAAAAAAAAATGTCTGTTTTTCGTTCTCATCTACTTCTTATCAGCCTATTTCTAAGGTTTTATTAGCGAGAAAGCTGAATTCAGTTTAATTGGTTGCCTAACCTCCGACCTCATATTGTGATAATTAATTTTTGTTTCTACGAGCAGCGCCTCTTGCGATTTTCTCAAGCAACATCTCCTGTCGATAAAAGAGTCGCTGATTCCCGGAATTAAAATCGCGCCCTTAATGATGTATTTCTGATTATTACCGGTTTGGTACTACTGACTGACAATGATAATGCCTAATGAACTATCTAAAACTATGGTGAATACATTAATAGGTAAAGACATATTATCCTCCTGTTGGTGAAACTAGCTAATTCTATTTGAAAAGTTGGGTGCGAATAAAGTTAATGTTACATAAGATTATATCTACGGGTGGCTAAAATTTTTCTTTGGGACGTAAATTTTTGCTTAAAACTTTGCACGATGCTGCTCACGTGCCATGAAGATTTTTTTTTCTTTTTACGGAACAGCACAGCTGCGCCTGATAATCTGTGTTTAATTATTATTAATTTAAAATTTTTCCCTAAAATTTATTTTATATTTCGGCCGAATGAGAATGCCAAGAGTTTGCGCTAATTATTTCTTATGACCTCCGCGAGTTGGAAAAATTTGATGTAAAAAAAAAATTCCTGGTTCAATTTTGCAACTATACGTAATATGAAAGACGCGTACGTTTTTAATGCAATTCAGTGTGGTTTTATAAGCCAATTATACCCAAATCAGTCTTTTATTCATGATGGTATTTTAATTTCAAGACAAAGAGTGAGAGAGATGTGTTTGTTTTCCTGAGTGAATTTCCCTCGTGCACTTTTATCGCGCTCATAGCGGATTTATTGCAGCTGGGTGATGATCTCATTTGCTTACAAAACGCCGTCGATCGGGCCAATTAATTATTATCGCCGGATGTATTCTAAACAAGTTATTCTTTGACAGTGCCAATCGTACGAAAGCGTTAATTAATTATTTCCGCGAGGTTCCTGCTTACTCTAAGAAATTGTTAGATGAATATTGGAGTTTTCCTAATTTTATTTAGTATTAAGAATTTAATTTGGGGAATGCCTAAATTGTGAATTTTCCTCTAGTGATAGTGCTTTGAATTTTGTTCTGATACATTTTTACGGATTTCTTGAGTTGCGCAGCTTTATTCCGATCTTTCCAAAAGACAATTCTGAATTTTACCACGTACCGGAATGTTTCTGATTTTATGGAGTTTAAAATTATTCCTTATTTTCCCGAATAAATTTAATATTACTCCCGAAAAATTTACAGCTTGTTGCCGAAATTTAAAAATTGAGATCCTGTTCCCGAAATTTAGAAAAATTGAAATCCTGTCCCCGAAATTTAGAAAAATTGAGATCCTGTTCCCGAAATTTAGAAAAATTGAGATCCTGTTCCCGAAATTTAGAAAAATTGAAATCCTGTCCCCGAAATTTAGAAAAATTGAAATCCTGTTCCCGAAATTTAGAAAAATTGAGATCCTGTTCGCAGCGCCATTTTTGTGGCGGCACCGTCGGGCCTTTGGCTATTTTGGTTATTTATATTTAGTGTCCGAGTTTTGTGCCGAGGGCCGTCACAAAAGAGTGCCCCTTAGGTCCTGGCCCGTGAGGGCCGATTCGGGGAATGAGAAGGGCAAATGAGACACAGTCTCGCTCCATAGGTTATCTATTGTAACTTGGTAACACAGTTTTGACGAGCTAACAATTATCAGAGAGTTACATACTCTAGCCTTTTTACGAAAAGGGGTGATTACGATTAGAGTAATAGGAACATTAACTGTGCATCTTACGTTAATATATACATATGGAGACCAGGGCGGTGAACCCTGGTATCTGGTTAAGATTACTGAATAAACGCATATCAAGCAGTAAGCGACGGAATCTTATCTATAAGAGTATAAATTTATGCCTTCGTTACGGAAGACCATAGAAACGTATTACATATGAACATTAAACTAGCCTATAACATTTAACTGAGGGTTGCTGGGGGGTTGCGACTGATCGTGGTAGGGTCACGAGTGCCTGGAAGGGTAGCGGGTCTCGCTTTTGGTTACTCCAGGCGCTCGTAGTGTATGGGCGAGCCTGAAGGTGGCACCCGGGCCTTGAGAACGTAGAACTGTCCGTTTATTAAATTGAGGGCGGTGACAAGATACAGCGTTGGGCAAAAACGGGGGGCACGAACCCTCGCGGTTCGGCAGGGAGGGCCCACATCAAGCCGGAAGAAGCTGATCCGATACGGTGGATCATTGACTTGCCGTACAAGATTCATACCGAAGGCCTGTTAAGTCGCCGTCGACTCGCCGGTAAGCGCCGATAAGGCGGCCTTCGCAAGGGCAGAACCGCATAAGTAGGTCAGTGGGACTTACATGTCAGCAGTTCAGCGGTTGTGTGGAAAAGTCGGAGGGGGAACCTCGGCGAAGCGCCACTGTCACTCAATGGAGAAGGTCGTGTTGGAAGATGTTGTTCCGCACTTGGCACTAGCACGGCGGCCGGAAGTTGGGTGTCACGATTAGACTAGGAAGCAGGCCCATCCGCACGCGAGACTGTATCGGAATCGAATTGCATTTTAATTCTAATCCGGCCGTTTTTATAGGGTTTTCGAGCGTGAGAATATTGAAGACGATGTGACAAAAAAAATCTATTTCTCGCAATTTTGTCGCCGGAAACGGCGGCAAGTGTTTGTAAAAGTGCATTTCCCATAATTAATTGGCATCGGACCACCCAGAATGATAACGCATTCGTCAGACTTATTGGCCTTGATCTCAAGTGTTTGTATTGACCCCAAGTTTCCCATGCAAATGTGCATATTAATTGCAACTGGAGTGATTTGATTGGACATGAAGATGTTCTCCATATTAGGGCATGGAATGCGCTTTGGCGATTATTCCTGGAAGACAGTGTGACTGTGTGGGGCCATGGGAAGCGATCGCTTGCCTTGAAGATTCTGTTAATTGATAATACTGGGAAGTTCGGACTTTTGGTTCCCATGATAATGAAGAGTAGGCTCGTTATGAAAAAATATTATGTGCCACAGTTGGGCTATTTTAAGGGTTGAAATTCCGGTTCACCACAGCATTCTGGCGTTCGTAGATACAAGAAAACTGTTAAAATTCTTCAGAAACGTCACTTTTGAAGTGTTTTCTTGTACTTTTAAGCCAATCAGATACCCTACGGGCTCGGAAAGTGCAACGAAACCATCAAATTTTAGCTAGAAACTGTATTTTTGTCGATTTTTATTGAATTTGAACTATATTTCAACGTTTTTTGATGGTTCTGAGCCACCAAACACACTTAAAGCATGCAGAATCGACTCAGAATAGGAAAAGGAGACGTTTAGGTCAATTTTATGCATTCTGGCGTTCGTAGATACAAGAAAACTGTTAAAATTCTTCAGAAACGTCACTTTTGAAGTGTTTTCTTGTACTTTTAAGCCAATCAGATACCCTACGGGCTCGGAAAGTGCAACGAAACCATCAAATTTTAGCTAGAAACTGTATTTTTGTCGATTTTTATTGAATTTGAACTATATTTCAACGTTTTTTGATGGTTCTGAGCCACCAAACACACTTAAAGCATGCAGAATCGACTCAGAATAGGAAAAGGAGACGTTTAGGTCAATTTTATGCATTCTGGCGTTCGTAGATACACGAAAACTGTTAAAATTCTTCAGAAACGTCACTTTTGAAGTGTTTTCTTGTACTTTTAAGCCAATCAGATACCCTACGGGCTCGGAAAGTGCAACGAAACCATCAAATTTTAGCTAGAAACTGTATTTTTGTCGATTTTTATTGAATTTGAACTATATTTCAACGTTTTTTGATGGTTCTGAGCCACCAAACACACTTAAAGCATGCAGAATCGACTCAGAATAGGAAAAGGAGACGTTTAGGTCAATTTTATGCATTCTGGCGTTCGTAGATACAAGAAAACTGTTAAAATTCTTCAGAAACGTCACTTTTGAAGTGTTTTCTTGTACTTTTAAGCCAATCAGATACCCGACGGGCTCGGAAAGTGCAACGAAACCATCAAATTTTAGCTAGAAACTGTATTTTTGTCGATTTTTATTGAATTTGAACTATATTTCAACGTTTTTTGATGGTTCTGAGCCACCAAACACACTTAAAGCATGCAGAATCGACTCAGAATAGGAAAAGGAGACGTTTAGGTCAATTTTATGCATTCTGGCGTTCGTAGATACAAGAAAACTGTTAAAATTCTTCAGAAACGTCACTTTTGAAGTGTTTTCTTGTACTTTTAAGCCAATCAGATACCCTACGGGCTCGGAAAGTGCAACGAAACCATCAAATTTTAGCTAGAAACTGTATTTTTGTCGATTTTTATTGAATTTGAACTATATTTCAACGTTTTTTGATGGTTCTGAGCCACCAAACACACTTAAAGCATGCAGAATCGACTCAGAATAGGAAAAGGAGACGTTTAGGTCAATTTTATGCATTCTGGCGTTCGTAGATACAAGAAAACTGTTAAAATTCTTCAGAAACGTCACTTTTGAAGTGTTTTCTTGTACTTTTAAGCCAATCAGATACCCTACGGGCTCGGAAAGTGCAACGAAACCATCAAATTTTAGCTAGAAACTGTATTTTTGTCGATTTTTATTGAATTTGAACTATATTTCAACGTTTTTTGATGGTTCTGAGCCACTAAACACACTTAAAGCATGCAGAATCGACTCAGAATAGGAAAAGGAGACGTTTAGGTCAATTTTATGCATTCTGGCGTTCGTAGATACAAGAAAACTGTTAAAATTCTTCAGAAACGTCACTTTTGAAGTGTTTTCTTGTACTTTTAAGCCAATCAGATACCCTACGGGCTCGGAAAGTGCAACGAAACCATCAAATTTTAGCTAGAAACTGTATTTTTGTCGATTTTTATTGAATTTGAACTATATTTCAACGTTTTTTGATGGTTCTGAGCCACCAAACACACTTAAAGCATGCAGAATCGACTCAGAATAGGAAAAGGAGACGTTTAGGTCAATTTTATGCATTCTGGCGTTCGTAGATACAAGAAAACTGTTAAAATTCTTCAGAAACGTCACTTTTGAAGTGTTTTCTTGTACTTTTAAGCCAATCAGATACCCTACGGGCTCGGAAAGTGCAACGAAACCATCAAATTTTAGCTAGAAACTGTATTTTTGTCGATTTTTATTGAATTTGAACTATATTTCAACGTTTTTTGATGGTTCTGAGCCACCAAACACACTTAAAGCATGCAGAATCGACTCAGAATAGGAAAAGGAGACGTTTAGGTCAATTTTATGCATTCTGGCGTTCGTAGATACAAGAAAACTGTTAAAATTCTTCAGAAACGTCACTTTTGAAGTGTTTTCTTGTACTTTTAAGCCAATCAGATACCCTACGGGCTCGGAAAGTGCAACGAAACCATCAAATTTTAGCTAGAAACTGTATTTTTGTCGATTTTTATTGAATTTGAACTATATTTCAACGTTTTTTGATGGTTCTGAGCCACCAAACACACTTAAAGCATGCAGAATCGACTCAGAATAGGAAAAGGAGACGTTTAGGTCAATTTTATGCATTCTGGCGTTCGTAGATACAAGAAAACTGTTAAAATTCTTCAGAAACGTCACTTTTGAAGTGTTTTCTTGTACTTTTAAGCCAATCAGATACCCTACGGGCTCGGAAAGTGCAACGAAACCATCAAATTTTAGCTAGAAACTGTATTTTTGTCGATTTTTATTGAATTTGAACTATATTTCAACGTTTTTTGATGGTTCTGAGCCACCAAACACACTTAAAGCATGCAGAATCGACTCAGAATAGGAAAAGGAGACGTTTAGGTCAATTTTATGCATTCTGGCGTTCGTAGATACAAGAAAACTGTTAAAATTCTTCAGAAACGTCACTTTTGAAGTGTTTTCTTGTACTTTTAAGCCAATCAGATACCCTACGGGCTCGGAAAGTGCAACGAAACCATCAAATTTTAGCTAGAAACTGTATTTTTGTCGATTTTTATTGAATTTGAACTATATTTCAACGTTTTTTGATGGTTCTGAGCCACCAAACACACTTAAAGCATGCAGAATCGACTCAGAATAGGAAAAGGAGACGTTTAGGTCAATTTTATGCATTCTGGCGTTCGTAGATACACGAGAACTGTTAAAATTCTTCAGAAACGTCACTTTTGAAGTGTTTTCTTGTACTTTTAAGCCAATCAGATACCCTACGGGCTCGGAAAGTGCAACGAAACCATCAAATTTTAGCTAGAAACTGTATTTTTGTCGATTTTTATTGAATTTGAACTATATTTCAACGTTTTTTGATGGTTCTGAGCCACCAAACACACTTAAAGCATGCAGAATCGACTCAGAATAGGAAAAGGAGACGTTTAGGTCAATTTTATGCATTCTGGCGTTCGTAGATACAAGAAAACTGTTAAAATTCTTCAGAAACGTCACTTTTGAAGTGTTTTCTTGTACTTTTAAGCCAATCAGATACCCTACGGGCTCGGAAAGTGCAACGAAACCATCAAATTTTAGCTAGAAACTGTATTTTTGTCGATTTTTATTGAATTTGAACTATATTTCAACGTTTTTTGATGGTTCTGAGCCACCAAACACACTTAAAGCATGCAGAATCGACTCAGAATAGGAAAAGGAGACGTTTAGGTCAATTTTATGCATTCTGGCGTTCGTAGATACAAGAAAACTGTTAAAATTCTTCAGAAACGTCACTTTTGAAGTGTTTTCTTGTACTTTTAAGCCAATCAGATACCCTACGGGCTCGGAAAGTGCAACGAAACCATCAAATTTTAGCTAGAAACTGTATTTTTGTCGATTTTTATTGAATTTGAACTATATTTCAACGTTTTTTGATGGTTCTGAGCCACCAAACACACTTAAAGCATGCAGAATCGACTCAGAATAGGAAAAGGAGACGTTTAGGTCAATTTTATGCATTCTGGCGTTCGTAGATACAAGAAAACTGTTAAAATTCTTCAGAAACGTCACTTTTGAAGTGTTTTCTTGTACTTTTAAGCCAATCAGATACCCTACGTGCTCGGAAAGTGCAACGAAACCATAAAATTTTAGCTAGAAACTGTATTTTTGTCGATTTTTATTGAATTTGAACTATATTTCAACGTTTTTTGATGCTTCTGAGCCACCAAACACACTTAAAGCATGCAGAATCGACTCAGAATAGGAAAAGGAGACGTTTAGGTCAATTTTATGCATTCTGGCGTTCGTAGATACAAGAAAACTGTTAAAATTCTTCAGAAACGTCACTTTTGAAGTGTTTTCTTGTACTTTTAAGCCAATCAGATACCCTACGGGCTCGGAAAGTGCAACGAAACCATCAAATTTTAGCTAGAAACTGTATTTTTGTCGATTTCTATTGAATTTGAACTATATTTCAACGTTTTTTGATGGTTCTGAGCCACCAAACACACTTAAAGCATGCAGAATCGACTCAGAATAGGAAAAGGAGACGTTTAGGTCAATTTTATGCATTCTGGCGTTCGTAGATACAAGAAAACTGTTAAAATTCTTCAGAAACGTCAGTTTTGAAGTGTTTTCTTGTACTTTTAAGCCAATCAGATACCCTATGGGCTCGGAAAGTGCAACGAAACCATCAAATTTTAGCTAGAAACTGTATTTTTGTCGATTTTGATTGAATTTGAACTATATTTCAACGTTTTTTGATGGTTCTGAGCCACCAAACACACTTAAAGCATGCAGAATCGACCCAGAATAGGAAAAGGAGACGTTTAGGTCAATTTTATGCATTCTGGCGTTCGTAGATACAAGAAAACTGTTAAAATTCTTCAGAAACGTCACTTTTGAAGCGTTTTGTTGTACTTTTAAGCCAATCAGATACCCTACGGGCTCGGAAAGTGCTACGAAACCATCAAATTTTAGCTAGAAACTGTATTTTTGTCGATTTTTATTGAATTTGAACTATATTTCAACGTTTTTTGATGGTTCTGAGCCACCAAACACACTTAAAGCATGCAGAATCGACTCAGAATAGGAAAAGGAGACGTTTAGGTCAATTTTATGCATTCTGGCGTTCGTAGATACAGGAAAACTGTTAAAATTCTTCAGAAACGTCACTTTTGAAGTGTTTTCTTGTACTTTTAAGCCAATCAGATACCCTACGGGCTCGGAAAGTGCAACGAAACCATCAAATTTTAGCTAGAAACTGTATTTTTGTCGATTTTTATTGAATTTGAACTATATTTCAACGTTTTTTGATGGTTCTGAGCCACCAAACACACTTAAAGCATGCAGAATCGACTCAGAATAGGAAAAGGAGACGTTTAGGTCAATTTTATGCATTCTGGCGTTCGTAGATACAAGAAAACTGTTAAAATTCTTCAGAAACGTCACTTTTGAAGTGTTTTCTTGTACTTTTAAGCCAATCAGATACCCTACGGGCTCGGAAAGTGCAACGAAACCATCAAATTTTAGCTAGAAACTGTATTTTTGTCGATTTTTATTGAATTTGAACTATATTTCAACGTTTTTTGATGGTTCTGAGCCACCAAACACACTTAAAGCATGCAGAATCGACTCAGAATAAAAAGGAGACGTTTAGGTCAATTTTATGCATTCTGGCGTTCGTGGATACAAGAAAACTGTTAAAATTCTTCAGAAACGTCACTTTTGAAGTGTTTTCTTGTACTTTTAAGCCAATCAGATACCCTACGGGCTCGGAAAGTGCAACGAAACCATCAAATTTTAGCTAGAAACTGTATTTTTGTCGATTTTTATTGAATTTGAACTATATTTCAACGTTTTTTTGATGGTTCTGAGCCACCAAACACACTTAAAGCATGCAGAATCGACTCAGAATAGGAAAAGGAGACGTTTAGGTCAATTTTATGCATTCTGGCGTTCGTAGATACAAGAAAACTGTTAAAATTCTTCAGAAACGTCACTTTTGAAGTGTTTTCTTGTACTTTTAAGCCAATCAGATACCCAACGGGCTCGGAAAGTGCAACGAAACCATCAAATTTTAGCTAGAAACTGTATTTTTGTCGATTTTTATTGAATTTGAACTATATTTCAACGTTTTTTGATGGTTCTGAGCCACCAAACACACTTAAAGCATGCAGAATCGACTCAGAATAGGAAAAGGAGAAGTTTAGGTCAATTTTATGCATTCTGGCGTTCGTAGATACAAGAAAACTGTTAAAATTCTTCAGAAACGTCACTTTTGAAGTGTTTTCTTGTACTTTTAAGCCAATCAGATACCCTACGGGCTCGGAAAGTGCAACGAAACCATCAAATTTTAGCTAGAAACTGTATTTTTGTCGATTTTTATTGAATTTGAACTATATTTCAACGTTTTTTGATGGTTCTGAGCCACCAAACACACTTAAAGCATGCAGAATCGACTCAGAATAGGAAAAGGAGACGTTTAGGTCAATTTTATGCATTCTGGCGTTCGTAGATACAAGAAAACTGTTAAAATTCTTCAGAAACGTCACTTTTGAAGTGTTTTCTTGTACTTTTAAGCCAATCAGATACCCTACGGGCTCGGAAAGTGCAACGAAACCATCAAATTTTAGCTAGAAACTGTATTTTTGTCGATTTTTATTGAATTTGAACTATATTTCAACGTTTTTTTGATGGTTCTGAGCCACCAAACACACTTAAAGCATGCAGAATCGACTCAGAATAGGAAAAGGAGACGTTTAGGTCAATTTTATGCACTCTGGCGTTCGTAGATACAAGAAAACTGTTAAAATTCTTCAGAAACGTCACTTTTGAAGTGTTTTCTTGTACTTTTAAGCCAATCAGATACCCTACGGGCTCGGAAAGTGCAACGAAACCATCAAATTTTAGCTAGAAACTGTATTTTTGTCGATTTTTATTGAATTTGAACTATATTTCAACGTTTTTTGATGGTTCTGAGCCACCAAACACACTTAAAGCATGCAGAATCGACTCAGAATAGGAAAAGGAGACGTTTAGGTCAATTTTATGCATTCTGGCGTTCGTAGATACAAGAAAACTGTTAAAATTCTTCAGAAACGTCACTTTGGAAGTGTTTTCTTGTACTTTTAAGCCAATCAGATACCCTACGGGCTCGGAAAGTGCAACGAAACCATCAAATTTTAGCTAGAAACTGTATTTTTGTCGATTTTTATTGAATTTGAACTATATTTCAACGTTTTTTGATGGTTCTGAGCCACCAAACACACTTAAAGCATGCAGAATCGACTCAGAATAGGAAAAGGAGACGTTTAGGTCAATTTTATGCATTCTGGCGTTCGGAGATACAAGAAAACTGTTAAAATTCTTCAGAAACGTCACTTTTGAAGTGTTTTCTTGTACTTTTAAGCCAATCAGATACCCTACGGGCTCGGAAAGTGCAACGAAACCATCAAATTTTAGCTAGAAACTGTATTTTTGTCGATTTTTATTGAATTTGAACTATATTTCAACGTTTTTTGATGGTTCTGAGCCACCAAACACACTTAAAGCATGCAGAATCGACTCAGAATAGGAAAAGGAGACGTTTAGGTCAATTTTATGCATTCTGGCGTTCGTAGATACAAGAAAACTGTTAAAATTCTTCAGAAACGTCACTTTTGAAGTGTTTTCTTGTAATTTTAAGCCAATCAGATACCCTACGGGCTCGGAAAGTGCAACGAAACCATCAAATTTTAGCTAGAAACTGTATTTTTGTCGATTTTTATTGAATTTGAACTATATTTCAACGTTTTTTGATGGTTCTGAGCCACCAAACACACTTAAAGCATGCAGAATCGACTCAGAATAGGAAAAGGAGACGTTTAGGTCAATTTTATGCATTCTGGCGTTCGTGGATACAAGAAAACTGTTAAAATTCTTCAGAAACGTCACTTTTGAAGTGTTTTCTTGTACTTTTAAGCCAATCAGATACCCTACGGGCTCGGAAAGTGCAACGAAACCATCAAATTTTAGCTAGAAACTGTATTTTTGTCGATTTTTATTGAATTTGAACTATATTTCAACGTTTTTTGATGGTTCTGAGCCACCAAACACACTTAAAGCATGCAGAATCGACTCAGAATAGGAAAAGGAGACGTTTAGGTCAATTTTATGCATTCTGGCGTTCGTAGATACAAGAAAACTGTTAAAATTCTTCAGAAACGTCACTTCTGAAGTGTTTTCTTGTACTTTTAAGCCAATCAAATACCCTACGGGCTCGGAAAGTGCAACGAAACCATCAAATTTTAGCTAGAAACTGTATTTTTGTCGATTTTTATTGAATTTGATTTGATTTTTATTGAATTTCAACGTTTTTTGATGGTTCTGAGCCACCAAACACACTTAAAGCATGCAGAATCGACTCAGAATAGGAAAAGGAGACGTTTAGGTCAATTTTATGCATTCTGGCGTTCGTAGATACAAGAAAACTGTTAAAATTCTTCAGAAACGTCACTTTTGAAGTGTTTTCTTGTACTTTTAAGCCAATCAGATACCCTACGGGCTCGGAAAGTGCAACGAAACCATCAAATTTTAGCTAGAAACTGTATTTTTGTCGATTTTTATTGAATTTGAACTATATTTCAACGTTTTTTGATGGTTCTGAGCCACCAAACACACTTAAAGCATGCAGAATCGACTCAGAATAGGAAAAGGAGACGTTTAGGTCAATTTTATGCATTCTGGCGTTCGGAGATACAAGAAAACTGTTAAAATTCTTCAGAAACGTCACTTTTGAAGTGTTTTCTTGTACTTTTAAGCCAATCAGATACCCAACGGGCTCGGAAAGTGCAACGAAACCATCAAATTTTAGCTAGAAACTGTATTTTTGTCGATTTTTATTGAATTTGAACTATATTTCAACGTTTTTCGATGGTTCTGAGCCACCAAACACACTTAAGGCATGCAGAATCGACTCAGAATAGGAAAAGGAGACGTTTAGGTCAATTTTATGCATTCTGGCGTTCGTAGATACAAGAAAACTGTTAAAATTCTTCAGAAACGTCACTTTTGAAGTGTTTTCTTGTACTTTTAAGCCAATCAGATACCCAACGGGCTCGGAAAGTGCAACGAAACCATCAAATTTTAGCTAGAAACTGTATTTTTGTCGATTTTTATTGAATTTGAACTATATTTCAACGTTTTTTGATGGTTCTGAGCCACCAAACACACTTAAAGCATGCAGAATCGACTCAGAATAGGAAAAGGAGACGTTTAGGTCAATTTTATGCACTCTGGCGTTCGTAGATACAAGAAAACTGTTAAAATTCTTCAGAAACGTCACTTTTGAAGTGTTTTCTTGTACTTTTAAGCCAATCAGATACCCTACGGGCTCGGAAAGTGCAACGAAACCATCAAATTTTAGCTAGAAACTGTATTTTTGTCGATTTTTATTGAATTTGAACTATATTTCAACGTTTTTTGATGGTTCTGAGCCACCAAACACACTTAAAGCATACAGAATCGACTCAGAATAGGAAAAGGAGACGTTTAGGTCAATTTTATGCATTCTGGCGTTCGTAGATACAAGAAAACTGTTAAAATTCTTCAGAAACGTCACTTTTGAAGTGTTTTCTTGTACTTTTAAGCCAATCAGATACCCTACGGGCTCGGAAAGTGCAACGAAACCATCAAATTTTAGCTAGAAACTGTATTTTTGTCGATTTTTATTGAATTTGAACTATATTTCAACGTTTTTTGATGGTTCTGAGCCACCAAACACACTTAAAGCATGCAGAATCGACTCAGAATAGGAAAAGGAGACGTTTAGGTCAATTTTATGCATTCTGGCGTTCGTAGATACAAGAAAACTGTTAAAATTCTTCAGAAACGTCACTTTTGAAGTGTTTTCTTGTACTTTTAAGCCAATCAGATACCCTACGGGCTCGGAAAGTGCAACGAAACCATCAAATTTTAGCTAGAAACTGTATTTTTGTCGATTTTTATTGAATTTGAACTATATTTCAACGTTTTTTGATGGTTCTGAGCCACCAAACACACTTAAAGCATCCAGAATCGACTCAGAATAGGAAAAGGAGACGTTTAGGTCAATTTTATGCATTCTGGCATTCGTAGATACAAGAAAACTGTTAAAATTCTTCAGAAACGTCACTTTTGAAGTGTTTTCTTGTACTTTTAAGCCAATCAGATACCCTACGGGCTCGGAAAGTGCAACGAAACCATCAAATTTTAGCTAGAAACTGTATTTTTGTCGATTTTTATTGAATTTGAACTATATTTCAACGTTTTTTGATGGTTCTGAGCCACCAAACACACTTAAAGCATGCAGAATCGACTCAGAATAGGAAAAGGAGACGTTTAGGTCAATTTTATGCATTCTGGCGTTCGTAGATACAAGAAAACTGTTAAAATTCTTCAGAAACGTCACTTTTGAAGTGTTTTCTTGTACTTTTAAGCCAATCAGATACCCAACGGGCTCGGAAAGTGCAACGAAACCATCAAATTTTAGCTAGAAACTGTATTTTTGTCGATTTCTATTGAATTTGAACTATATTTCAACGTTTTTTGATGGTTCTGAGCCACCAAACACACTTAAAGCATGCAGAATCGACTCAGAATAGGAAAAGGAGACGTTTAGGTCAATTTTATGCATTCTGGCGTTCGTAGATACAAGAAAACTGTTAAAATTCTTCAGAAACGTCACTTTTGAAGTGTTTTCTTGTACTTTTAAGCCAATCAGATACCCTACGGGCTCGGAAAGTGCAACGAAACCATCAAATTTTAGCTAGAAACTGTATTTTTGTCGATTTTTATTGAATTTGAACTATATTTCAACGTTTTTTGATGGTTCTGAGCCACCAAACACACTTAAAGCATGCAGAATCGACTCAGAATAGGAAAAGGAGACGTTTAGGTCAATTTTATGCATTCTGGCGTTCGTAGATACAAGAAAACTGTTAAAATTCTTCAGAAACGTCACTTTTGAAGTGTTTTCTTGTACTTTTAAGCCAATCAGATACCCTACGGGCTCGGAAAGTGCAACGAAACCATCAAATTTTAGCTAGAAACTGTATTTTTGTCGATTTTTATTGAATTTGAACTATATTTCAACGTTTTTTGATGGTTCTGAGCCACCAAACACACTTAAAGCATGCAGAATCGACTCAGAATAGGAAAAGGAGACGTTTAGGTCAATTTTATGCATTCTGGCGTTCGTAGATACAAGAAAACTGGTAAAATTCTTCAGAAACGTCACTTTTGAAGTGTTTTCTTGTACTTTTAAGCCAATCAGATACCCTACGGGCTCGGAAAGTGCAACGAAACCATCAAATTTTAGCTAGAAACTGTATTTTTGTCGATTTTTATTGAATTTGAACTATATTTCAACGTTTTTTTGATGGTTCTGAGCCACCAAACACACTTAAAGCATGCAGAATCGACTCAGAATAGGAAAAGGAGACGTTTAGGTCAATTTTATGCATTCTGGCGTTCGTAGATACAAGAAAACTGTTAAAATTCTTCAGAAACGTCACTTTTGAAGTGTTTTCTTGTACTTTTAAGCCAATCAGATACCCTACGGGCTCGGAAAGTGCAACGAAACCATCAAATTTTAGCTAGAAACTGTATTTTTGTCGATTTTTATTGAATTTGAACTATATTTCAACGTTTTTTGATGGTTCTGAGCCACCAAACACACTTAAAGCATGCAGAATCGACTCAGAATAGGAAAAGGAGAAGTTTAGGTCAATTTTATGCATTCTAGCGTTCGTAGATACAAGAAAACTGTTAAAATTCTTCAGAAACGTCACTTTTGAAGTGTTTTCTTGTACTTTTAAGCCAATCAGATACCCTACGGGCTCGGAAAGTGCAACGAAACCATCAAATTTTAGCTAGAAACTGTATTTTTGTCGATTTTTATTGAATTTGAACTATATTTCAACGTTTTTTGATGGTTCTGAGCCACCAAACACACTTAAAGCATGCAGAATCGACTCAGAATAGGAAAAGGAGACGTTTAGGTCAATTTTATGCATTCTGGCGTTCGTAGATACAAGAAAACTGTTAAAAATTCTTCAGAAACGACACTTTTTGAAGTGTTTTCTTGTACTTTTAAGCCAATCAGATACCCTACGGGCTCGGAAAGTGCAACGAAACCATCAAATTTTAGCTAGAAACTGTATTTTTGTCGATTTTTATTGAATTTGAACTATATTTCAACGTTTTTTGATGGTTCTGAGCCACCAAACACACTTAAAGCATGCAGAATCGACTCAGAATAGGAAAAGGAGACGTTTAGGTCAATTTTATGCACTCTGGCGTTCGTAGATACAAGAAAACTGTTAAAATTCTTCAGAAACGTCACTTTTGAAGTGTTTTCTTGTACTTTTAAGCCAATCAGATACCCTACGGGCTCGGAAAGTGCAACGAAACCATCAAATTTTAGCTAGAAACTGTATTTTTGTCGATTTTTATTGAATTTGAACTATATTTCAACGTTTTTTGATGGTTCTGAGCCACCAAACACACTTAAAGCATGCGGAATCGACTCAGAATAGGAAAAGGAGACGTTTAGGTCAATTTTATGCATTCTGGCGTTCGTAGATACAAGAAAACTGTTAAAATTCTTCAGAAACGTCACTTTTGAAGTGTTTTCTTGTACTTTTAAGCCAATCAGATACCCTACGGGCTCGGAAAGTGCAACGAAACCATCAAATTTTAGCTAGAAACTGTATTTTTGTCGATTTTTATTGAATTTGAACTATATTTCAACGTTTTTTGATGGTTCTGAGCCACCAAACACACTTAAAGCATGCAGAATCGACTCAGAATAGGAAAAGGAGACGTTTAGGTCAATTTTATGCATTCTGGCGTTCGGAGATACAAGAAAACTGTTAAAATTCTTCAGAAACGTCACTTTTGAAGTGTTTTCTTGTACTTTTAAGCCAATCAGATACCCTACGGGCTCGGAAAGTGCAACGAAACCATCAAATTTTAGCTAGAAACTGTATTTTTGTCGATTTTTATTGAATTTGAACTATATTTCAACGTTTTTTGATGGTTCTGAGCCACCAAACACACTTAAAGCATGCAGAATCGACTCAGAATAGGAAAAGGAGACGTTTAGGTCAATTTTATGCATTCTGGCGTTCGTAGATACAAGAAAACTGTTAAAATTCTTCAGAAACGTCACTTTTGAAGTGTTTTCTTGTACTTTTAAGCCAATCAGATACCCTACGGGCTCGGAAAGTGCCACGAAACCATCAAATTTTAGCTAGAAACTGTATTTTTGTCGATTTTTATTGAATTTGAACTATATTTCAACGTTTTTTGATGGTTCTGAGCCACCAAACACACTTAAAGCATGCAGAATCGACTCAGAATAGGAAAAGGAGACGTTTAGGTCAATTTTATGCATTCTGGCGTTCGTAGATACAAGAAAACTGTTAAAATTCTTCAGAAACGTCACTTTTGAAGTGTTTTCTTGTACTTTTAAGCCAATCAGATACCCTACGGGCTCGGAAAGTGCAACGAAACCATCAAATTTTAGCTAGAAACTGTATTTTTGTCGATTTTTATTGAATTTGAACTATATTTCAACGTTTTTTGATGGTTCTGAGCCACCAAACACACTTAAAGCATGCAGAATCGACTCAGAATAGGAAAAGGAGACGTTTAGGTCAATTTTATGCATTCTGGCGTTCGTAGATACAAGAAAACTGTTAAAATTCTTCAGAAACGTCACTTTTGAAGTGTTTTCTTGTACTTTTAAGCCAATCAAATACCCTACGGGCTCGGAAAGTGCAACGAAACCATCAAATTTTGGCTAGAAACTGTATTTTTGTCGATTTTTATTGAATTTGATTTGATTTTTATTGAATTTCAACGTTTTTTGATGGTTCTGAGCCACCAAACACACTTAAAGCATGCAGAATCGACTCAGAATAGGAAAAGGAGACGTTTAGGTCAATTTTATGCATTCTGGCGTTCGTAGATACAAGAAAACTGTTAAAATTCTTCAGAAACGTCACTTTTGAAGTGTTTTCTTTTACTTTTAAGCCAATCAGATACCCTACGGGCTCGGAAAGTGCAACGAAACCATCAAATTTTAGCTAGAAACTGTATTTTTGTCGATTTTTATTGAATTTGAACTATATTTCAACGTTTTTTGATGGTTCTGAGCCACCAAACACACTTAAAGCATGCAGAATCGACTCAGAATAGGAAAAGGAGACGTTTAGGTCAATTTTATGCATTCTGGCGTTCGTAGATACAAGAAAACTGTTAAAATTCTTCAGAAACGTCACTTTTGAAGTGTTTTCTTGTACTTTTAAGCCAATCAGATACCCTACGGGCTCGGAAAGTGCAACGAAACCATCAAATTTTAGCTAGAAACTGTATTTTTGTCGATTTTTATTGAATTTGAACTATATTTCAACGTTTTTTGATGGTTCTGAGCCACCAAACACACTTAAAGCATGCAGAATCGACTCAGAATAGGAAAAGGAGACGTTTAGGTCAATTTTATGCATTCTGGCGTTCGGAGATACAAGAAAACTGTTAAAATTCTTCAGAAACGTCACTTTTGAAGTGTTTTCTTGTACTTTTAAGCCAATCAGATAACCTACGGGCTCGGAAAGTGCAACGAAACCATCAAATTTTAGCTAGAAACTGTATTTTTGTCGATTTTTATTGAATTTGAACTATATTTCAACGTTTTTTGATGGTTCTGAGCCACCAAACACACTTAAAGCATGCAGAATCGACTCAGAATAGGAAAAGGAGACGTTTAGGTCAATTTTATGCATTCTGGCGTTCGTAGATACAAGAAAACTGTTAAAATTCTTCAGAAACGTCACTTTTGAAGTGTTTTCTTGTACTTTTAAGCCAATCAGATACCCTACGGGCTCGGAAAGTGCAACGAAACCATCAAATTTTAGCTAGAAACTGTATTTTTGTCGATTTTTATTGAATTTGAACTATATTTCAACGTTTTTTGATGGTTCTGAGCCACCAAACACACTTAAAGCATGCAGAATCGACTCAGAATAGGAAAAGGAGACGTTTAGGTCAATTTTATGCATTCTGGCGTTCGTAGATACAAGAAAACTGTTAAAATTCTTCAGAAACGTCACTTTTGAAGTGTTTTCTTGTACTTTTAAGCCAATCAGATACCCTACGGGCTCGGAAAGTGCAACGAAACCATCAAATTTTAGCTAGAAACTGTATTTTTGTCGATTTTTATTGAATTTGAACTATATTTCAACGTTTTTTGATGGTTCTGAGCCACCAAACACACTTAAAGCATGCAGAATCGACTCAGAATAGGTAAAGGAGACGTTTAGGTCAATTTTATGCATTCTGGCGTTCGTAGATACAAGAAAACTGTTAAAATTCTTCAGAAACGTCACTTTTGAAGTGTTTTCTTGTACTTTTAAGCCAATCAGATACCCTACGGGCTCGGAAAGTGCAACGAAACCATCAAATTTTAGCTAGAAACTGTATTTTTGTCGATTTTTATTGAATTTGATTTGATTTTTATTGAATTTCAACGTTTTTTGATGGTTCTGAGCCACCAAACACACTTAAAGCATGCAGAATCGACTCTGAATAGGAAAAGGAGACGTTTAGGTCAATTTTATGCATTCTGGCGTTCGTAGATACAAGAAAACTGTTAAAATTCTTCAGAAACGTCACTTTTGAAGTGTTTTCTTGTACTTTTAAGCCAATTAGATACCCTACGGGCTCGGAAAGTGCAACGAAACCATCAAATTTTAGCTAGAAACTGTATTTTTGTCGATTTTTATTGAATTTGAACTATATTCCAACGTTTTTTGATGGTTCTGAGCCACCAAACACACTTAAAGCATGCAGAATCGACTCAGAATAGGAAAAGGAGACGTTTAGGTCAATTTTATGCATTCTGGCGTTCGTTGATACAAGAAAACTGTTAAAATTCTTCAGAAACGTCACTTTTGAAGTGTTTTCTTGTACTTTTAAGCCAATCAGATACCCTACGGGCTCGGAAAGTGCAACGAAACCATCAAATTTTAGCTAGAAACTGTATTTTTGTCGATTTTTATTGAATTTGATTTGATTTTTATTGAATTTCAACGTTTTTTGATGGTTCTGAGCCACCAAACACACTTAAAGCATGCAGAATCGACTCAGAATAGGAAAAGGAGACGTTTAGGTCAATTTTATGCAGTCTGGCGTTCGTAGATACAAGAAAACTGTTAAAATTCTTCAGAAACGTCACTTTTGAAGTGTTTTCTTGTACTTTTGAGCCAATCAGATACCCTACGGGCTCGGAAAGTGCAACGAAACCATCAAATTTTAGCTAGAAACTGTATTTTTGTCGATTTTTATTGAATTTGAACTATATTTCAACGTTTTTTGATGGTTCTGAGCCACCAAACACACTTAAAGCATGCAGAATCGACTCAGAATAGGAAAAGGAGACGTTTAGGTCAATTTCATGCATTCTGGCGTTCGTAGATACAAGAAAACTGTTAAAATTCTTCAGAAACGTCACTTTTGAAGTGTTTTCTTGTACTTTTAAGCCAATCAGATACCCTACGGGCTCGGAAAGTGCAACGAAACCATCAAATTTTAGCTAGAAACTGTATTTTTGTCGATTTTTATTGAATTTGAACTATATTTCAACGTTTTTTGATGGTTCTGAGCCACCAAACACACTTAAAGCATGCAGAATCGACTCAGAATAGGAAAAGGAGACGTTTAGGTCAATTTTATGCATTCTGGCGTTCGGAGATACAAGAAAACTGTTAAAATTCTTCAGAAACGTCACTTTTGAAGTGTTTTCTTGTTCTTTTAAGCCAATCAGATACCCTACGGGCTCGGAAAGTGCAACGAAACCATCAAATTTTAGCTAGAAACTGTATTTTTGTCGATTTTTATTGAATTTGAACTATATTTCAACGTTTTTTGATGGTTCTGAGCCACCAAACACACTTAAAGCATGCAGAATCGACTCAGAATAGGAAAAGGAGACGTTTAGGTCAATTTTATGCATTCTGGCGTTCGTAGATACAAGAAAACTGTTAAAATTCTTCAGAAACGTCACTTTTGAAGTGTTTTCTTGTACTTTTAAGCCAATCAGATACCCTACGGGCTCGGAAAGTGCCACGAAACCATCAAATTTTAGCTAGAAACTGTATTTTTGTCGATTTTTATTGAATTTGAACTATATTTCAACGTTTTTTGATGGTTCTGAGCCACCAAACACACTTAAAGCATGCAGAATCGACTCAGAATAGGAAAAGGAGACGTTTAGGTCAATTTTATGCATTCTGGCGTTCGTAGATACAAGAAAACTGTTAAAATTCTTCAGAAACGTCACTTTTGAAGTGTTTTCTTGTACTTTTAAGCCAATCAGATACCCTACGGGCTCGGAAAGTGCAACGAAACCATCAAATTTTAGCTAGAAACTGTATTTTTGTCGATTTTTATTGAATTTGAACTATATTTCAACGTTTTTTGATGGTTCTGAGCCACCAAACACACTTAAAGCATGCAGAATCGACTCAGAATAGGAAAAGGAGACGTTTAGGTCAATTTTATGCATTCTGGCGTTCGTAGATACAAGAAAACTGTTAAAATTCTTCAGAAACGTCACTTTTGAAGTGTTTTCTTGTACTTTTAAGCCAATCAAATACCCTACGGGCTCGGAAAGTGCAACGAAACCATCAAATTTTGGCTAGAAACTGTATTTTTGTCGATTTTTATTGAATTTGATTTGATTTTTATTGAATTTCAACGTTTTTTGATGGTTCTGAGCCACCAAACACACTTAAAGCATGCAGAATCGACTCAGAATAGGAAAAGGAGACGTTTAGGTCAATTTTATGCATTCTGGCGTTCGTAGATACAAGAAAACTGTTAAAATTCTTCAGAAACGTCACTTTTGAAGTGTTTTCTTGTACTTTTAAGCCAATCAGATACCCAACGGGCTCGGAAAGTGCAACGAAACCATCAAATTTTAGCTAGAAACTGTATTTTTGTCGATTTTTATTGAATTTGAACTATATTTCAACGTTTTTTGATGGTTCTGAGCCACCAAACACACTTAAAGCATGCAGAATCGACTCAGAATAGGAAAAGGAGACGTTTAGGTCAATTTTATGCATTCTGGCGTTCGTAGAAACAAGAAAACTGTTAAAATTCTTCAGAAACGTCACTTTTGAAGTGTTTTCTTGTACTTTTAAGCCAATCAGATACCCTACGGGCTCGGAAAGTGCAACGAAACCATCAAATTTTAGCTAGAAACTGTATTTTTGTTGATTTTTATTGAATTTGAACTATATTTCAACGTTTTTTGATGGTTCTGAGCCACCAAACACACTTAAAGCATGCAGAATCGACTCAGAATAGGAAAAGGAGACGTTTAGGTCAATTTTATGCAGTCTGGCGTTCGGAGATACAAGAAAACTGTTAAAATTCTTCAGAAACGTCACTTTTGAAGTGTTTTCTTGTACTTTTAAGCCAATCAGATAACCTACGGGCTCGGAAAGTGCAACGAAACCATCAAATTTTAGCTAGAAACTGTATTTTTGTCGATTTTTATTGAATTTGAACTATATTTCAACGTTTTTTGATGGTTCTGAGCCACCAAACACACTTAAAGCATGCAGAATCGACTCAGAATAGGAAAAGGAGACGTTTAGGTCAATTTTATGCATTCTGGCGTTCGTAGATACAAGAAAACTGTTAAAATTCTTCAGAAACGTCACTTTTGAAGTGTTTTCTTGTACTTTTAAGCCAATCAGATACCCTACGGGCTCGGAAAGTGCAACGAAACCATCAAATTTTAGCTAGAAACTGTATTTTTGTCGATTTTTATTGAATTTGAACTATATTTCAACGTTTTTTGATGGTTCTGAGCCACCAAACACACTTAAAGCATGCAGAATCGACTCAGAATAGGAAAAGGAGACGTTTAGGTCAATTTTATGCATTCTGGCGTTCGTAGATACAAGAAAACTGTTAAAATTCTTCAGAAACGTCACTTTTGAAGTGTTTTCTTGTACTTTTAAGCCAATCAGATACCCTACGGGCTCGGAAAGTGCAACGAAACCATCAAATTTTAGCTAGAAACTGTATTTTTGTCGATTTTTATTGAATTTGAACTATATTTCAACGTTTTTTGATGGTTCTGAGCCACCAAACACACTTAAAGCATGCAGAATCGACTCAGAATAGGAAAAGGAGACGTTTAGGTCAATTTTATGCATTCTGGCGTTCGTAGATACAAGAAAACTGTTAAAATTCTTCAGAAACGTCACTTTTGAAGTGTTTTCTTGTACTTTTAAGCCAATCAGATACCCTACGGGCTCGGAAAGTGCAACGAAACCATCAAATTTTAGCTAGAAACTGTATTTTTGTCGATTTTTATTGAATTTGATTTGATTTTTATTGAATTTCAACGTTTTTTGATGGTTCTGAGCCACCAAACACACTTAAAGCATGCAGAATCGACTCTGAATAGGAAAAGGAGACGTTTAGGTCAATTTTATGCATTCTGGCGTTCGTAGATACAAGAAAACTGTTAAAATTCTTCAGAAACGTCACTTTTGAAGTGTTTTCTTGTACTTTTAAGCCAATCAGATACCCTACGGGCTCGGAAAGTGCAACGAAACCATCAAATTTTAGCTAGAAACTGTATTTTTGTCGATTTTTATTGAATTTGAACTATATTCCAACGTTTTTTGATGGTTCTGAGCCACCAAACACACTTAAAGCATGCAGAATCGACTCAGAATAGGAAAAGGAGACGTTTAGGTCAATTTTATGCATTCTGGCGTTCGTAGATACAAGAAAACTGTTAAAATTCTTCAGAAACGTCACTTTTGAAGTGTTTTCTTGTACTTTTAAGCCAATCAGATACCCTACGGGCTCGGAAAGTGCAACGAAACCATCAAATTTTAGCTAGAAACTGTATTTTTGTCGATTTTTATTGAATTTGATTTGATTTTTATTGAATTTCAACGTTTTTTGATGGTTCTGAGCCACCAAACACACTTAAAGCATGCAGAATCGACTCAGAATAGGAAAAGGAGACGTTTAGGTCAATTTTATGCAGTCTGGCGTTCGTAGATACAAGAAAACTGTTAAAATTCTTCAGAAACGTCACTTTTGAAGTGTTTTCTTGTACTTTTGAGCCAATCAGATACCCTACGGGCTCGGAAAGTGCAACGAAACCATCAAATTTTAGCTAGAAACTGTATTTTTGTCGATTTTTATTGAATTTGAACTATATTTCAACGTTTTTTGATGGTTCTGAGCCACC
This sequence comes from Zophobas morio, assembly GCF_036711695.1. Taxonomy (NCBI): domain Eukaryota; kingdom Metazoa; phylum Arthropoda; class Insecta; order Coleoptera; family Tenebrionidae; genus Zophobas; species Zophobas morio. Next base: position 55,292 of record NW_026972548.1, read on the forward strand.
AAACACACTTAAAGCATGCAGAATCGACTCAGAATAGGAAAAGGAGACGTTTAGGTCAATTTTATGCATTCTGGCGTTCGGAGATACAAGAAAACTGTTAAAATTCTTCAGAAACGTCACTTTTGAAGTGTTTTCTTGTACTTTTAAGCCAATCAGATACCCTACGGGCTCGGAAAGTGCAACGAAACCATCAAATTTTAGCTAGAAACTGTATTTTTGTCGATTTTTATTGAATTTGAACTATATTTCAACGTTTTTTGATGGTTCTGAGCCACCAAACACACTTAAAGCATGCAGAATCGACTCAGAATAGGAAAAGGAGACGTTTAGGTCAATTTTATGCATTCTGGCGTTCGTAGATACAAGAAAACTGTTAAAATTCTTCAGAAACGTCACTTTTGAAGTGTTTTCTTGTACTTTTAAGCCAATCAGATACCCTACGGGCTCGGAAAGTGCAACGAAACCATCAAATTTTAGCTAGAAACTGTATTTTTGTCGATTTTTATTGAATTTGATTTGATTTTTATTGAAATTCAACGTTTTTTGATGGTTCTGAGCCACCAAACACACTTAAAGCATGCAGAATCGACTCTGAATAGGAAAAGGAGACGTTTAGGTAAATTTTATGCATTCTGGCGTTCGTAGATACAAGAAAACTGTTAAAATTCTTCAGAAACGTCACTTTTGAAGTGTTTTCTTGTACTTTTAAGCCAATCAGATACCCTACGGGCTCGGAAAGTGCAACGAAACCATCAAATTTTAGCTAGAAACTGTATTTTTGTCGATTTTTATTGAATTTGAACTATATTTCAACGTTTTTTGATGGTTCTGAGCCACCAAACACACTTAAAGCATGCAGAATCGACTCAGAATAGGAAAAGGAGACGTTTAGGTCAATTTTATGCATTCTGGCGTTCGTAGATACAAGAAAACTGTTAAAATTCTTCAGAAACGTCACTTTTGAAGTGTTTTCTTGTACTTTTTAGCCAATCAGATACCCTACGGGCTCGGAAAGTGCAACGAAACCATCAAATTTTAGCTAGAAACTGTATTTTTGTCGATTTTTATTGAATTTGATTTGATTCTTATTGAATTTCAACGTTTTTTGATGGTTCTGAGCCACCAAACACACTTAAAGCATGCAGAATCGACTCAGAATAGGAAAAGGAGACGTTTAGGTCAATTTTATGCATTCTGGCGTTCGTAGATACAAGAAAACTGTTAAAATTCTTCAGAAACGTCACTTTTGAAGTGTTTTCTTGTACTTTTGAGCCAATCAGATACCCTACGGGCTCGGAAAGTGCAACGAAACCATCAAATTTTAGCTAGAAACTGTATTTTTGTCGATTTTTATTGAATTTGAACTATATTTCAACGTTTTTTGATGGTTCTGAGCCACCAAACACACTTAAAGCATGCAGAATCGACTCAGAATAGGAAAAGGAGACGTTTAGGTCAATTTTATGCATTCTGGCGTTCGGAGATACAAGAAAACTGTTAAAATTCTTCAGAAACGTCACTTTTGAAGTGTTTTCTTGTACTTTTAAGCCAATCAGATACCCTACGGGCTCGGAAAGTGCAACGAAACCATCAAATTTTAGCTAGAAACTGTATTTTTGTCGATTTTTATTGAATTTGAACTATATTTCAACGTTTTTTGATGGTTCTGAGCCACCAAACACACTTAAAGCATGCAGAATCGACTCAGAATAGGAAAAGGAGACGTTTAGGTCAATTTTATGCATTCTGGCGTTCGTAGATACAAGAAAACTGTTAAAATTCTTCAGAAACGTCACTTTTGAAGTGTTTTCTTGTACTTTTAAGCCAATCAGATACCCTACGGGCTCGGAAAGTGCAACGAAACCATCAAATTTTAGCTAGAAACTGTATTTTTGTCGATTTTTATTGAATTTGAACTATATTTCAACGTTTTTTGATGGTTCTGAGCCACCAAACACACTTAAAGCATGCAGAATCGACTCAGAATAGGAAAAGGAGACGTTTAGGTCAATTTTATGCATTCTGGCGTTCGTAGATACAAGAAAACTGTTAAAATTCTTCAGAAACGTCACTTTTGAAGTGTTTTCTTGTACTTTTAAGCCAATCAGATACCCTACGGGCTCGGAAAGTGCAACGAAACCATCAAATTTTAGCTAGAAACTGTATTTTTGTCGATTTTTATTGAATTTGAACTATATTTCAACGTTTTTTGATGGTTCTGAGCCACCAAACACACTTAAAGCATGCAGAATCGACTCAGAATAGGAAAAGGAGACGTTTAGGTCAATTTTATGCATTCTGGCGTTCGTAGATACAAGAAAACTGTTAAAATTCTTCAGAAACGTCACTTTTGAAGTGTTTTCTTGTACTTTTAAGCCAATCAGATACCCTACGGGCTCGGAAAGTGCAACGAAACCATCAAATTTTAGCTAGAAACTGTATTTTTGTCGATTTTTATTGAATTTGATTTGATTTTTATTGAATTTCAACGTTTTTTGATGGTTCTGAGCCACCAAACACACTTAAAGCATGCAGAATCGACTCAGAATAGGAAAAGGAGACGTTTAGGTCAATTTTATGCATTCTGGCGTTCGTAGATACAAGAAAACTGTTAAAATTCTTCAGAAACGTCACTTTTGAAGTGTTTTCTTGTACTTTTAAGCCAATCAGATACCCAACGGGCTCGGAAAGTGCAACGAAACCATCAAATTTTAGCTAGAAACTGTATTTTTGTCGATTTTTATTGAATTTGAACTATATTTCAACGTTTTTTGATGGTTCTGAGCCACCAAACACACTTAAAGCATGCAGAATCGACTCAGAATAGGAAAAGGAGACGTTTAGGTCAATTTTATGCATTCTGGCGTTCGTAGATACAAGAAAACTGTTAAAATTCTTCAGAAACGTCACTTTTGAAGTGTTTTCTTGTACTTTTAAGCCAATCAGATACCCTACGGGCTCGGAAAGTGCAACGAAACCATCAAATTTTAGCTAGAAACTGTATTTTTGTCGATTTTTATTGAATTTGAACTATATTTCAACGTTTTTTGATGGTTCTGAGCCACCAAACACACTTAAAGCATGCAGAATCGACTCAGAATAGGAAAAGGAGACGTTTAGGTCAATTTTATGCATTCTGGCGTTCGTAGATACAAGAAAACTGTTAAAATTCTTCAGAAACGTCACTTTTGAAGTGTTTTCTTGTACTTTTAAGCCAATCAGATACCCTACGGGCTCGGAAAGTGCAACGAAACCATCAAATTTTAGCTAGAAACTGTATTTTTGTCGATTTTTATTGAATTTGAACTATATTTCAACGTTTTTTGATGGTTCTGAGCCACCAAACACACTTAAAGCATGCAGAATCGACTCAGAATAGGAAAAGGAGACGTTTAGGTCAATTTTATGCATTCTGGCGTTCGTAGATACAAGAAAACTGTTAAAATTCTTCAGAAACGTCACTTTTGAAGTGCTTTCTTGTACTTTTAAGCCAATCAGATACCCTACGGGCTCGGAAAGTGCAACGAAACCATCAAATTTTAGCTAGAAACTGTATTTTTGTCGATTTTTATTGAATTTGAACTATATTTCAACGTTTTTTGATGGTTCTGAGCCACCAAACACACTTAAAGCATGCAGAATCGACTCAGAATAGGAAAAGGAGACGTTTAGGTCAATTTTATGCATTCTGGCGTTCGTAGATACAAGAAAACTGTTAAAATTCTTCAGAAACGTCACTTTTGAAGTGTTTTCTTGTACTTTTAAGCCAATCAGATACCCTACGGGCTCGGAAAGTGCAACGAAACCATCAAATTTTAGCTAGAAACTGTATTTTTGTCGATTTTTATTGAATTTGATTTGATTTTTATTGAATTTCAACGTTTTTTGATGGTTCTGAGCCACCAAACACACTTAAAGCATGCAGAATCGACTCAGAATAGGAAAAGGAGACGTTTAGGTCAATTTTATGCATTCTGGCGTTCGTAGATACAAGAAAACTGTTAAAATTCTTCAGAAACGTCACTTTTGAAGTGTTTTCTTGTACTTTTAAGCCAATCAGATACCCTACGGGCTCGGAAAGTGCAACGAAACCATCAAATTTTAGCTAGAAACTGTATTTTTGTCGATTTTTATTGAATTTGAACTATATTTCAACGTTTTTTGATGGTTCTGAGCCACCAAACACACTTAAAGCATGCAGAATCGACTCAGAATAGGAAAAGGAGACGTTTAGGTCAATTTTATGCATTCTGGCGTTCGTAGATACAAGAAAACTGTTAAAATTCTTCAGAAACGTCACTTTTGAAGTGTTTTCTTGTACTTTTAAGCCAATCAGATACCCTACGGGCTCGGAAAGTGCAACGAAACCATCAAATTTTAGCTAGAAACTGTATTTTTGTCGATTTTTATTGAATTTGAACTATATTTCAACGTTTTTTGATGGTTCTGAGCCACCAAACACACTTAAAGCATGCAGCATCGACTCAGAATAGGAAAAGGAGACGTTTAGGTCAATTTTATGCATTCTGGCGTTCGTAGATACAAGAAAACTGTTAAAATTCTTCAGAAACGTCACTTTGGAAGTGTTTTCTTGTACTTTTAAGCCAATCAGATACCCTACGGGCTCGGAAAGTGCAACGAAACCATCAAATTTTAGCTAGAAACTGTATTTTTGTCGATTTTTATTGAATTTGAACTATATTTCAACGTTTTTTGATGGTTCTGAGCCACCAAACACACTTAAAGCATGCAGAATCGACTCAGAATAGGAAAAGGAGACGTTTAGGTCAATTTTATGCATTCTGGCGTTCGTAGATACAAGAAAACTGTTAAAATTCTTCAGAAACGTCACTTTTGAAGTGTTTTCTTGTACTTTTAAGCCAATCAGATACCCTACGGGCTCGGAAAGTGCAACGAAACCATCAAATTTTAGCTAGAAACTGTATTTTTGTCGATTTTTATTGAATTTGAACTATATTTCAACGTTTTTTGATGGTTCTGAGCCACCAAACACACTTAAAGCATGCAGAATCGACTCAGAATAGGAAAAGGAGACGTTTAGGTCAATTTTATGCATTCTGGCGTTCGTAGATACAAGAAAACTGTTAAAATTCTTCAGAAACGTCACTTTTGAAGTGTTTTCTTGTACTTTTAAGCCAATCAGATACCCTACGGGCTCGGAAAGTGCAACGAAACCATCAAATTTTAGCTAGAAACTGTATTTTTGTCGATTTTTATTGAATTTGAACTATATTTCAACGTTTTTTGATGGTTCTGAGCCACCAAACACACTTAAAGCATGCAGAATCGACTCAGAATAGGAAAAGGAGACGTTTAGGTCAATTTTATGCATTCTGGCGTTCGTAGATACAAGAAAACTGTTAAAATTCTTCAGAAACGTCACTTTTGAAGTGTTTTCTTGTACTTTTAAGCCAATCAGATACCCTACGGGCTCGGAAAGTGCAACGAAACCATCAAATTTTAGCTAGAAACTGTATTTTTGTCGATTTTTATTGAATTTGAACTATATTTCAACGTTTTTTGATGGTTCTGAGTCACCAAACACACTTAAAGCATGCAGAATCGACTCAGAATAGGAAAAGGAGACGTTTAGGTCAATTTTATGCATTCTGGCGTTCGTAGATACAAGAAAACTGTTAAAATTCTTCAGAAACGTCACTTTTGAAGTGTTTTCTTGTACTTTTAAGCCAATCAGATACCCTACGGGCTCGGAAAGTGCAACGAAACCATCAAATTTTAGCTAGAAACTGTATTTTTGTCGATTTTTATTGAATTTGAACTATATTTCAACGTTTTTTGATGGTTCTGAGCCACCAAACACACTTAAAGCATGCAGAATCGACTCAAAATAGGAAAAGGAGACGTTTAGGTCAATTTTATGCATTCTGGCGTTCGTAGATACAAGAAAACTGTTAAAATTCTTCAGAAACGTCACTTTTGAAGTGTTTTCTTGTACTTTTAAGCCAATCAGATACCCTACGGGCTCGGAAAGTGCAACGAAACCATCAAATTTTAGCTAGAAACTGTATTTTTGTCGATTTTTATTGAATTTGAACTATATTTCAACGTTTTTTGATGGTTCTGAGCCACCAAACACACTTAAAGCATGCAGAATCGACTCAGAATAGGAAAAGGAGACGTTTAGGTCAATTTTATGCATTCTGGCGTTCGTAGATACAAGAAAACTGTTAAAATTCTTCAGAAACGTCACTTTTGAAGTGTTTTCTTGTACTTTTAAGCCAATCAGATACCCTACGGGCTCGGAAAGTGCAACGAAACCATCAAATTTTAGCTAGAAACTGTATTTTTGTCGATTTTTATTGAATTTGAACTATTTTTCAACGTTTTTTGATGGTTCTGAGCCACCAAACACACTTAAAGCATGCAGAATCGACTCAGAATAGGAAAAGGAGACGTTTAGGTCGATTTTATGCATTCTGGCGTTCGTAGATACAAGAAAACTGTTAAAATTCTTCAGAAACGTCACTTTTGAAGTGTTTTCTTGTACTTTTAAGCCAATCAGATACCCAACGGGCTCGGAAAGTGCAACGAAACCATCAAATTTTAGCTAGAAACTGTATTTTTGTCGATTTTTATTGAATTTGAACTATATTTCAACGTTTTTTGATGGTTCTGAGCCACCAAACACACTTAAAGCATGCAGAATCGACTCAGAATAGGAAAAGGAGACGTTTAGGTCAATTTTATGCATTCTGACGTTCGTAGATACAAGAAAACTGTTAAAATTCTTCAGAAACGTCACTTTTGAAGTGTTTTCTTGTACTTTTAAGCCAATCAGATACCCGACGGGCTCGGAAAGTGCAACGAAACCATCAAATTTTAGCTAGAAACTGTATTTTTGTCGATTTTTATTGAATTTGAACTATATTTCAACGTTTTTTGATGGTTCTGAGCCACCAAACACACTTAAAGCATGCAGAATCGACTCAGAATAGGAAAAGGAGACGTTTAGGTCAATTTTATGCATTCTGGCGTTCGTAGATACAAGAAAACAGTTAAAATTCTTCAGAAACGTCACTTTTGAAGTGTTTTCTTGTACTTTTAAGCCAATCAGATACCCAACGGGCTCGGAAAGTGCAACGAAACCATCAAATTTTAGCTAGAAACTGTATTTTTGTCGATTTTTATTGAATTTGAACTATATTTCAACGTTTTTTGATGGTTCTGAGCCACGAAATACACTTAAAGCATGCAGAATCGACTCAGAATAGGAAAAGGAGACGTTTAGGTCAATTTTATGCATTCTGGCGTTCGTAGATACAAGAAAACTGTTAAAATTCTTCAGAAACGTCACTTTTGAAATGTTTTCTTGTACTTTTAAGCCAATCAGATACCCTACGGGCTCGGAAAGTGCAACGAAACCATCAAATTTTAGCTAGAAACTGTATTTTTGTCGATTTTTATTGAATTTGAACTATATTTCAACGTTTTTTGATGGTTCTGAGCCACCAAACACACTTAAAGCATGCAGAATCGACTCAGAATAGGAAAAGGAGACGTTTAGGTCAATTTTATGCATTCAGGCGTTCGTAGATACAAGAAAACTGTTAAAATTCTTCAAAAACGTCACTTTTGAAGTGTTTTCTTGTACTTTTAAGCCAATCAGATACCCTACGGGCTCGGAAAGTGCAACGAAACCATCAAATTTTAGCTAGAAACTGTATTTTTGTCGATTTTTATTGAATTTGAACTATATTTCAACGTTTTTTGATGGTTCTGAGCCACCAAACACACTTAAAGCATGCAGAATCGACTCAGAATAGGAAAAGGAGACGTTTAGGTCAATTTTATGCATTCTGGCGTTCGTAGATACAAGAAAACTGTTAAAATTCTTCAGAAACGTCACTTTTGAAGTGTTTTCTTGTACTTTTAAGCCAATCAGATACCCTACGGGCTCGGAAAGTGCAACGAAACCATCAAATTTTAGCTAGAAACTGTATTTTTGTCGATTTTTATTGAATTTGAACTATATTTCAACGTTTTTTGATGGTTCTGAGCCACCAAACACACTTAAAGCATGCAGAATCGACTCAGAATAGGAAAAGGAGACGTTTAGGTCAATTTTATGCATTCTGGCGTTCATAGATACAAGAAAACTGTTAAAATTCTTCAGAAACGTCACTTTTGAAGTGTTTTCTTGTACTTTTAAGCCAATCAGATACCCTACGGGCTCGGAAAGTGCAACGAAACCATCAAATTTTAGCTAGAAACTGTATTTTTGTCGATTTTTATTGAATTTGAACTATATTTCAACGTTTTTTGATGGTTCTGAGCCACCAAACACACTTAAAGCATGCAGAATCGACTCAGAATAGGAAAAGGAGAGGTTTAGGTCAATTTTATGCATTCTGGCGTTCGTAGATACAAGAAAACTGTTAAAATTCTTCAGAAACGTCACTTTTGAAGTGTTTTCTTGTACTTTTAAGCCAATCAGATACCCTACGGGCTCGGAAAGTGCAACGAAACCATCAAATTTTAGCTAGAAACTGTATTTTTTTCGATTTTTATTGAATTTGAACTATATTTCAACGTTTTTTGATGGTTCTGAGCCACCAAACACACTTAAAGCATGCAGAATCGACTCAGAATAGGAAAAGGAGACGTTTAGGTCAATTTTATGCATTCTGGCGTTCGTAGATACAAGAAAACTGTTAAAATTCTTCAGAAACGTCACTTTTGAAGTGTTTTCTTGTACTTTTAAGCCAATCAGATACCCTACGGGCTCGGAAAGTGCAACGAAACCATCAAATTTTAGCTAGAAACTGTATTTTTGTCGATTTTTATTGAATTTGAACTATATTTCAACGTTTTTTGATGGTTCTGAGCCACCAAACACACTTAAAGCATGCAGAATCGACTCAGAATAGGAAAAGGAGACGTTTAGGTCAATTTTATGCATTCTGGCGTTCGTAGATACAAGAAAACTGTTAAAATTCTTCAGAAACATCACTTTTGAAGTGTTTTCTTGTACTTTTAAGCCAATCAGATACCCTACGGGCTCGGAAAGTGCAACGAAACCATCAAATTTTAGCTAGAAACTGTATTTTTGTCGATTTTTATTGAATTTGAACTATATTTCAACGTTTTTTGATGGTTCTGAGCCACCAAACACACTTAAAGCATGCAGAATCGACTCAGAATAGGAAAAGGAGACGTTTAGGTCAATTTTATGCATTCTGGCGTTCGTAGATACAAGAAAACTGTTAAAATTCTTCAGAAACGTCACTTTTGAAGTGTTTTCTTGTACTTTTAAGCCAATCAGATACCCTACGGGCTCGGAAAGTGCAACGAAACCATCAAATTTTAGCTAGAAACTGTATTTTTGTCGATTTTTATTGAATTTGAACTATATTTCAACGTTTTTTGATGGTTCTGAGCCACCAAACACACTTAAAGCATGCAGAATCGACTCAGAATAGGAAAAGGAGACGTTTAGGTCAATTTTATGCATTCTGGCGTTCGTAGATACAAGAAAACTGTTAAAATTCTTCAGAAACGTCACTTTTGAAGTGTTTTCTTGTACTTTTAAGCCAATCAGATACCCTACGGGCTCGGAAAGTGCAACGAAACCATCAAATTTTAGCTAGAAACTGTATTTTTGTCGATTTTTATTGAATTTGAACTATATTTCAACGTTTTTTGATGGTTCTGAGCCACCAAACACACTTAAAGCATGCAGAATCGACTCAGAATAGGAAAAGGAGACGTTTAGGTCAATTTTATGCATTCTGGCGTTCGTAGATACAAGAAAACTGTTAAAATTCTTCAGAAACGTCACTTTTGAAGTGTTTTCTTGTACTTTTAAGCCAATCAGATACCCTACGGGCTCGGAAAGTGCAACGAAACCATCAAATTTTAGCTAGAAACTGTATTTTTGTCGATTTTTATTGAATTTGAACTATATTTCAACGTTTTTTGATGGTTCTGAGCCACCAAACACACTTAAAGCATGCAGAATCGACTCAGAATAGGAAAAGGAGACGTTTAGGTCAATTTTATGCATTCTGGCGTTCGTAGATACAAGAAAACTGTTAAAATTCTTCAGAAACGTCACTTTTGAAGTGTTTTCTTGTACTTTTAAGCCAATCAGATACCCTACGGGCTCGGAAAGAGCAACGAAACCATCAAATTTTAGCTAGAAACTGTATTTTTGTCGATTTTTATTGAATTTGAACTATATTTCAACGTTTTTTGATGGTTCTGAGCCACCAAACACACTTAAAGCATGCAGAATCGACTCAGAATAGGAAAAGGAGACGTTTAGGTCAATTTTATGCATTCTGGCGTTCGTAGATACAAGAAAACTGTTAAAATTCTTCAGAAACGTCACTTTTGAAGTGTTTTCTTGTACTTTTAAGCCAATCAGATACCCTACGGGCTCGGAAAGTGCAACGAAACCATCAAATTTTAGCTAGAAACTGTATTTTTGTCGATTTTTATTGAATTTGAACTATATTTCAACGTTTTTTGATGGTTCTGAGCCACCAAACACACTTAAAGCATGCAGAATCGACTCAGAATAGGAAAAGGAGACGTTTAGGTCAATTTTATGCATTCTGGCGTTCGTAGATACAAGAAAACTGTTAAAATTCTTCAGAAACGTAACTTTTGAAGTGTTTTCTTGTACTTTTAAGCCAATCAGATACCCTACGGGCTCGGAAAGTGCAACGAAACCATCAAATTTTAGCTAGAAACTGTATTTTTGTCGATTTTTATTGAATTTGAACTATATTTCAACGTTTTTTGATGGTTCTGAGCCACCAAACACACTTAAAGCATGCAGAATCGACTCAGAATAGGAAAAGGAGACGTTTAGGTCAATTTTATGCATTCTGGCGTTCGTAGATACAAAAAAACTGTTAAAATTCTTCAGAAACGTCACTTTTGAAGTGTTTTCTTGTACTTTTAAGCCAATCAGATACCCTTCGGGCTCGGAAAGTGCAACGAAACCATCAAATTTTAGCTAGAAACTGTATTTTTGTCGATTTTTATTGAATTTGAACTACATTTCAACGTTTTTTGATGGTTCTGAGCCACCAAACACACTTAAAGCATGCAGAATCGACTCAGAATAGGAAAAGGAGACGTTTAGGTCAATTTTATGCATTCTGGCGTTCGTAGATACAAGAAAACTGTTAAAATTCTTCAGAAACGTCACTTTTGAAGTGTTTTCTTGTACTTTTAAGCCAATCAGATACCCTACGGGCTCGGAAAGTGCAACGAAACCATCAAATTTTAGCTAGAAACTGTATTTTTGTCGATTTTTATTGAATTTGAACTATATTTCAACGTTTTTTGATGGTTCTGAGCCACCAAACACACTTAAAGCATGCAGAATCGACTCAGAATAGGAAAAGGAGACGTTTAGGTCAATTTTATGCATTCTGGCGTTCGTAGATACAAGAAAACTGTTAAAATTCTTCAGAAACGTCACTTTTGAAGTGTTTTCTTGTACTTTTAAGCCAATCAGATACCCTACGGTCTCGGAAAGTGCAACGAAACCATCAAATTTTAGCTAGACACTGTATTTTTGTCGATTTTTATTGAATTTGAACTATATTTCAACGTTTTTTGATGGTTCTGAGCCACCAAACACACTTAAAGCATGCAGAATCGACTCAGAATAGGAAAAGGAGACGTTTAGGTCAATTTTATGCATTCTGGCGTTCGTAGATACAAGAAAACTGTTAAAATTCTTCAGAAACGTCACTTTTGAAGTGTTTTCTTGTACTTTTAAGCCAATCAGATACCCTACGGGCTCGGAAAGTGCAACGAAACCATCAAATTTTAGCTAGAAACTGTATTTTTGTCGATTTTTATTGAATTTGAACTATATTTCAACGTTTTTTGATGGTTCTGAGCCACCAAACACACTTAAAGCATGCAGAATCGACTCAGAATAGGAAAAGGAGACGTTTAGGTCAATTTTATGCATTCTGGCGTTCGTAGATACAAGAAAACTGTTAAAATTCTTCAGAAACGTCACTTTTGAAGTGTTTTCTTGTACTTTTAAGCCAATCAGATACCCTACGGGCTCGGAAAGTGCAACGAAACCATCAAATTTTAGCTAGAAACTGTATTTTTGTCGATTTTTATTGAATTTGAACTATATTTCAACGTTTTTTGATGGTTCTGAGCCACCAAACACACTTAAAGCATGCAGAATCGACTCAGAATAGGAAAAGGAGACGTTTAGGTCAATTTTATGCATTCTGGCGTTCGTAGATACAAGAAAACTGTTAAAATTCTTCAGAAACGTCACTTTTGAAGTGTTTTCTTGTACTTTTAAGCCAATCAGATACCCTACGGGCTCGGAAAGTGCAACGAAACCATCAAATTTTAGCTAGAAACTGTATTTTTGTCGATTTTTATTGAATTTGAACTATATTTCAACGTTTTTTGATGGTTCTGAGCCACCAAACACACTTAGGCCCGGTTTTACAATGCAAGCTTAAGCGAGGTTCAAAGATAAGCCTTGGTTCAACTGCAGTTGTCCGTTTTACAATACATGGTTCAATGTTAAACCGCGCTCAAACGAAGGCTCAGCTGAGCGCTGATGTCAGGGTGGTTTAAGCTTCGCTCAACTGTCCATAACCTCAAATGTCTGTGCTTTATCGTTTTGGTGGTGTGACAGCATTATAATTGAAGATGGAAAATTTATTAGGAGTATTAACTGACGATGAAGACGTTTTAGAAATGATAAACATATTAGAACCGGCACATATGCGACGACCAAAAGTTTTTCAGTTGAGAGAAAATCACTTTGAAAAGTGAAATGCTGGGGAATTTTTGAAACGATTTCGTTTTTCCAAGACTGGCGTACGGTTTATTTTGCAACAAATACAGGAGCAAATTACATCGCGAACAGAAAGAAATCATGCAGTATCACTGGAGCAAATGCTACTTGTGACTTCACGTTTCCTTGCCACTGGATCTTTTCTGCAAGTTGCTGGTGACTTTATAGGGATTAGTAAAGCAACAGCTTCTCAAATAATTAATGTTTTGGGGTGTGGAAAAGACGCTTTCCAGCATTGGCTTTTGGAATTCGTTTAAAAATGTGTAAATTAGAGGCAGTGGTTGTGGCAACAGCAGTTTTACACAACATTGCAATTATTTTAAATGAAGAAGAACCGCCAATGGACGCAGAAGAAGAAGCAGCAGTGAATTTTGTGAACGATGTTCTAATTGAAAACATTGGAGAATATAGTGGCAATTATAATCAGAACAATTTTGTACGGAACCAGTTCATCAGAGAATATTTTACTCATTTGCTTTTTTTGATTTCGTTTTTAGTTGCAGTAAATAATAAAATGTAATGTAATTATTTATTTAAGTTTTATTATTTAAAATATTAAATTTTTGGGCAATTAATATTTCAATCTTCATTTGGTGTTCTGCTTTATTACTTCTAATTCAAGTGCAGCTTTGTCTCTCATAATTTGCATTTCTAGTTCATGTTTCTCTTTCATGGCTTTTAATTTAAACTCTTGCTCCTTTTGGATGTATTCCTTTCGACTTAGTTCGACAAGTTCTTTGGCAGCGGCACATTGCTCTAAATTATCACTTGTCTGGTTTCCTTTACCTATACAAACAATACATTAATAAAGTTTTAAGACAAGTGTCAAACATTTTTTAATATAAATATATATACATATAATACCTCTACGATATGGCGTGAGTGCTGAAAATTTTTTTTGCTTCAAGATTTTGGGGGAGTATTTAGCCCAATTCCCAGTTTGACCATTTTCTACAAAAATAACCATATTTGATTATTATTAATGTTTACCACTTTCTTTATTGGGACCACTTATTTTATCCATAACAGGCACTTCTCTCGAAATTGCTCCGGTTTGATCTTTTGGCATAAAACAATCTGAAATAAAGAAAAAATAGTAAAAAATTTCTGAATAAAGTGTATGTAAGGATAAAAAGTATTTACCATCATTTTCGTCATCAGACAGATTATACCGCTGTTACTTTGGAATGCTGAAAAGCATCAACATTTTAATTTTACAATACATATTATTCATAAAAATACTTATTACAGGTTGTTTCGGAATCGCCATCAAATTCGCTGCTATGCCCCATTGGTTTGGCCCCGAGAATTTCTTTTACAGCCACATCAACATCGGTGGCCTCAATACTTTGTTGTGACCCTCTCCCAGTACCACCGACATAGGCTTTCTCGTCAGCAAATTTTTTCGTTGTCCTCTTCTTAATGTTGTCGTACTTTTTGTTCAAAACTTTGTGATCCCGGAAGGTCTGGCCAGATAAAGAATTGAACTCTACTTCAATTTTCTTCCAACACTGATTTTTTTTTTTTTTTGATTTGCATCAGTGTTGGACAATTTACACTCCAGAATATTTCTATACTTGCTTACTAAAGATAGGAGCAAGTTTTCTTCGGATTTTGTAAAATTCGGAGCACGTGTATTACTCATCTGAAACGAAATGTTAAAAACCATCATAATCATCTACTATTAACGAGCAAATGTTACATATACACATATACGTACCCCAGTAACGCAAAAAACTAATTACTTTGCAGAATTTGTCACAAATAATTTATAATAATGTGACATGATGACATAGATGACAACAACAACACACTTCCAACGTGCTCCCAACGTGGTCTCAACTGTCAGATTCTCGGGTGCGCGCTACCAACCTAAGGAAATTTGTGGTTCAGCTGAACCGGACGATAGCGGTGTTTGTAAAACGGACGCATGAATTGAACCTCAGTTCAGTTGAACTCAAGTTCAGTTGAACTCGTGTTGAACCGGACATTTGTAAAACCGGGCCTTAAAGCATGCAGAATCGACTCAGAATAGGAAAAGGAGACGTTTAGGTCAATTTTATGCATTCTGGCGTTCGTAGATACAAGAAAACTGTTAAAATTCTTCAGAAACGTCGCTTTTGAAGTGTTTTCTTGTACTTTTAAGCCAATCAGATACCCTACGGGCTCGGAAAGTGCAACGAAACCATCAAATTTTTGCTAGAAACTGTATTTTTGTCGATTTTTATTGAATTTGAACTATATTTCAACGTTTTTTGATGGTTCTGAGCCACCAAACACACTTAAAGCATGCAGAATCGACTCAGAATAGGAAAAGGAGACGTTTAGGTCAATTTTATGCATTCTGGCGTTCGTAGATACAAGAAAACTGTTAAAATTCTTCAGAAACGTCACTTTTGAAGTGTTTTCTTGTACTTTTAAGCCAATCAGATACCCAACGGGCTCGGAAAGTGCAACGAAACCATCAAATTTTAGCTAGAAACTGTATTTTTATCGATTTTTATTGAATTTGAACTATATTTCAACGTTTTTTGATGGTTCTGAGCCACCAAACACACTTAAAGCATGCAGAATCGACTCAGAATAGGAAAAGGAGACGTTTAGGTCAATTTTATGCATTCTGGCGTTCGTAGATACAAGAAAACTGTTAAAATTCTTCAGAAACGTCACTTTTGAAGTGTTTTCTTGTACTTTTAAGCCAATCAGATACCCTACGGGCTCGGAAAGTGCAACGAAACCATCAAATTTTAGCTAGAAACTGTATTTTTGTCGATTTTTATTGAATTTGAACTATATTTCAACGTTTTTTGATGGTTCTGAGCCACCAAACACACTTAAAGCATGCAGAATCGACTCAGAATAGGAAAAGGAGACGTTTAGGTCAATTTTATGCATTCTGGCGTTCGTAGATACAAGAAAACTGTTAAAATTCTTCAGAAACGTCACTTTTGAAGTGTTTTCTTGTACTTTTAAGCCAATCAGATACCCAACGGGCTCGGAAAGTGCAACGAAACCATCAAATTTTAGCTAGAAACTGTATTTTTGTCGATTTTTATTGAATTTGAACTATATTTCAACGTTTTTTGATGGTTCTGAGCCACCAAACACACTTAAAGCATGCAGAATCGACTCAGAATAGGAAAAGGAGACGTTTAGGTCAATTTTATGCATTCTGGCGCTCGTAGATACAAGAAAACTGTTAAAATTCTTCAGAAACGTCACTTTTGAAGTGTTTTCTTGTACTTTTAAGCCAATCAGATACCCTACGGGCCCGGAAAGTGCAACGAAACCATCAAATTTTAGCTACAAACTGTATTTTTGTCGATTTTTATTGAATTTGAACTATATTTCAACGTTTTTTGATGGTTCTGAGCCACCAAACACACTTAAAGCATGCAGAATCGACTCAGAATAGGAAAAGGAGACGTTTAGGTCAATTTTATGCATTCTGGCGTTCGTAGATACAAGAAAACTGTTAAAATTCTTCAGAAACGTCACTTTTGAAGTGTTTTCTTGTACTTTTAAGCCAATCAGATACCCTACGGGCTCGGAAAGTGCAACGAAACCATCAAATTTTAGCTAGAAACTGTATTTTTGTCGATTTTTATTGAATTTGAACTATATTTCAACGTTTTTTGATGGTTCTGAGCCACCAAACACACTTAAAGCATGCAGAATCGACTCAGAATAGGAAAAGGAGACGTTTAGATCAATTTTATGCATTCTGGCGTTCGTAGATACAAGAAAACTGTTAAAATTCTTCAGAAACGTCACTTTTGAAGTGTTTTCTTGTACTTTTAAGCCAATCAGATACCCTACGGGCTCGGAAAGTGCAACGAAACCATCAAATTTTAGCTAGAAACTGTATTTTTGTCGATTTTTATTGAATTTGAACTATATTTCAACGTTTTTTGATGGTTCTGAGCCACCAAACACACTTAAAGCATGCAGAATCGACTCAGAATAGGAAAAGGAGACGTTTAGGTCAATTTTATGCATTCTGGCGTTCGTAGATACAAGAAAACTGTTAAAATTCTTCAGAAACGTCACTTTTGAAGTGTTTTCTTGTACTTTTAAGCCAATCAGATACCCTACGGGCTCGGAAAGTGCAACGAAACCATCAAATTTTAGCTAGAAACTGTATTTTTGTCGATTTTTATTGAATTTGAACTATATTTCAACGTTTTTTGATGGTTCTGAGCCACCAAACACACTTAAAGCATGCAGAATCGACTCAGAATAGGAAAAGGAGACGTTTAGGTCAATTTTATGCATTCTGGCGTTCGTAGATACAAGAAAACTGTTAAAATTCTTCAGAAACGTCACTTTTGAAGTGTTTTCTTGTACTTTTAAGCCAATCAGATACCCTACGGGCTCGGAAAGTGCAACGAAACCATCAAATTTTAGCTAGAAACTGTATTTTTGTCGATTTTTATTGAATTTGAACTATATTTCAACGTTTTTTGATGGTTCTGAGCCACCAAACACACTTAAAGCATGCAGAATCGACTCAGAATAGGAAAAGGAGACGTTTAGGTCAATTTTATGCATTCTGGCGTTCGTAGATACAAGAAAACTGTTAAAATTCTTCAGAAACGTCACTTTAGAAGTGTTTTCTTGTACTTTTAAGCCAATCAGATACCCAACGGGCTCGGAAAGTGCAACGAAACCATCAAATTTTAGCTAGAAACTGTATTTTTGTCGATTTTTATTGAATTTGAACTATATTTCAACGTTTTTTGATGGTTCTGAGCCACCAAACACACTTAAAGCATGCAGAATCGACTCAGAATAGGAAAAGGAGACGTTTAGGTCAATTTTATGCATTCTGGCGTTCGTAGATACAAGAAAACTGTTAAAATTCTTCAGAAACGTCACTTTTGAAGTGTTTTCTTGTACTTTTAAGCCAATCAGATACCCTACGGGCTCGGAAAGTGCAACGAAACCATCAAATTTTAGCTAGAAACTGTATTTTTGTCGATTTTTATTGAATTTAAACTATATTTCAACGTTTTTTGATGGTTCTGAGCCACCAAACACACTTAAAGCATGCAGAATCGACTCAGAATAGGAAAAGGAGACGTTTAGGTCAATTTTATGCATTCTGGCGTTCGTAGATACAAGAAAACTGTTAAAATTCTTCAGAAACGTCACTTTTGAAGTGTTTTCTTGTACTTTTAAGCCAATCAGATAACCTACGGGCTCGGAAAGTGCAACGAAACCATCAAATTTTAGCTAGAAACTGTATTTTTGTCGATTTTTATTGAATTTGAACTATATTTCAACGTTTTTTGATGGTTCTGAGCCACCAAACACACTTAAAGCATGCAGAATCGACTCAGAATAGGAAAAGGAGACGTTTAGGTCAATTTTATGCATTCTGGCGTTCGTAGATACAAGAAAACTGTTAAAATTCTTCAGAAACGTCACTTTTGAAGTGTTTTCTTGTACTTTTAAGCCAATCAGATAACCTACGGGCTCGGAAAGTGCAACGAAACCATCAAATTTTAGCTAGAAACTGTATTTTTGTCGATTTTTATTGAATTTGAACTATATTTCAACGTTTTTTGATGGTTCTGAGCCACCAAACACACTTAAAGCATGCAGAATCGACTCAGAATAGGAAAAGGAGACGTCTAGGTCAATTTTATGCATTCTGGCGTTCGTAGATACAAGAAAACTGTTAAAATTCTTCAGAAACGTCACTTTTGAAGTATTTTCTTGTACTTTTAAGCCAATCAGATACCCTACGGGCTCGGAAAGTGCAACGAAACCATCAAATTTTAGCTAGAAACTGTATTTTTGTCGATTTTTATTGAATTTGAACTATATTTCAACGTTTTTTGATGGTTCTGAGCCACCAAACACACTTAAAGCATGCAGAATGGACTCAGAATAGGAAAAGGAGACGTTTAGGTCAATTTTATGCATTCTGGCGTTCGTAGATACAAGAAAACTGTTAAAATTCTTCAGAAACGTCACTTTTGAAGTGTTTTCTTGTACTTTTAAACCAATCAGATACCCTACCGGCTCGGAAAGTGCAACGAAACCATCAAATTTTAGCTAGAAACTGTATTTTTGTCGATTTTTATTGAATTTGAACTATATTTCAACGTTTTTTGATGGTTCTGAGCCACCAAACACACTTAAAGCATGCAGAATCGACTCAGAATAGGAAAAGGAGACGTTTAGGTCAATTTTATGCATTCTGGCGTTCGTAGATACAAGAAAACTGTTAAAATTCTTCAGAAACGTCACTTTTGAAGTGTTTTCTTGTACTTTTAAGCCAATCAGATACCCTACGGGCTCGGAAAATGCAACGAAACCATCAAATTTTAGCTAGAAACTGTATTTTTGTCGATTTTTATTGAATTTGAACTATATTTCAACGTTTTTTGATGGTTCTGAGCCACCAAACACACTTAAAGCATGCAGAATCGACTCAGAATAGGAAAAGGAGACGTTTAGGTCAATTTTATGCATTCTGGCGTTCGTAGATACAAGAAAACTGTTAAAATTCTTCAGAAACGTCACTTTTGAAGTGTTTTCTTGTACTTTTAAGCCAATCAGATACCCTACGGGCTCGGAAAGTGCAACGAAACCATCAAATTTTAGCTAGAAACTGTATTTTTGTCGATTTTTATTGAATTTGAACTATATTTCAACGTTTTTTGATGGTTCTGAGCCACCAAACACACTTAAAGCATGCAGAATCGACTCAGAATAGGAAAAGGAGACGTTTAGGTCAATTTTATGCATTCTGGCGTTCGTAGATACAAGAAAACTGTTAAAATTCTTCAGAAACGTCACTTTTGAAGTGTTTTCTTGTACTTTTAAGCCAATCAGATACCCAACGGGCTCGGAAAGTGCAACGAAACCATCAAATTTTAGCTAGAAACTGTATTTTTGTCGATTTTTATTGAATTTGAACTATATTTCAACGTTTTTTGATGGTTCTGAGCCACCAAACACACTTAAAGCATGCAGAATCGACTCAGAATAGGAAAAGGAGACGTTTAGGTCAATTTTATGCATTCTGGCGTTCGTAGATACAAGAAAACTGTTAAAATTCTTCAGAAACGTCACTTTTGAAGTGTTTTCTTGTACTTGTAAGCCAATCAGATACCCTACGGGCTCGGAAAGTGCAACGAAACCATCAAATTTTAGCTAGAAACTGTATTTTTGTCGATTTTTATTGAATTTGAACTATATTTCAACGTTTTTTGATGGTTCTGAGCCACCAAACACACTTAAAGCATGCAGAATCGACTCAGAATAGGAAAAGGAGACGTTTAGGTCAATTTTATGCATTCTGGCGTTCGTAGATACAAGAAAACTTAAAATTCTTCAGAAACGTCACTTTTGAAGTGTTTTCTTGTACTTTTAAGCCAATCAGATACCCTACGGGCTCGGAAAGTGCAACGAAACCATCAAAATTTAGCTAGAAACTGTATTTTTGTCGATTTTTATTGAATTTGAACTATATTTCAACGTTTTTTTATGGTTCTGAGCCACCAAACACACTTAAAGCATGCAGAATCGACTCAGAATAGGAAAAGGAGACGTTTAGGTCAATTTTATGCATTCTGGCGTTCGTAGATACAAGAAAACTGTTAAAATTCTTCAGAAACGTCACTTTTGAAGTGTTTTCTTGTACTTTTAAGCCAATCAGATACCCTACGGGCTCGGAAAGTGCAACGAAACCATCAAATTTTAGCTAGAAACTGTATTTTTGTCGATTTTTATTGAATTTGAACTATATTTCAAAGTTTTTTGATGGCTCTGAGCCACCAAACACACTTAAAGCATGCAGAATCGACTCAGAATAGGAAAAGGAGACTTTAGGTCAATTTTATGCACTCTGGCGTTCGTAGATACAAGAAAACTGTTAAAATTCTTCAGAAACGTCACTTTTGAAGTGTTTTCTTGTACTTTTAAGCCAATCAGATACCCTACGGGCTCGGAAAGTGCAACGAAACCATCAAATTTTAGCTAGAAACTGTATTTTTGTCGATTTTTATTGAATTTGAACTATATTTCAACGTTTTTTGATGGTTCTGAGCCACCAAACACACTTAAAGCATGCAGAATCGACTCAGAATAGGAAAAGGAGACGTTTAGGTCAATTTTATGCATTCTGGCGTTCGTAGATACAAGAAAACTGTTAAAATTCTTCAGAAACGTCACTTTTGAAGTGTTTTCTTGTACTTTTAAGCCAATCAGATACCCTACGGGCTCGGAAAGTGCAACGAAACCATCAAATTTTAGCTAGAAACTGTATTTTTGTCGATTTTTATTGAATTTGAACTATATTTCAACGTTTTTTGATGGTTCTGAGCCACCAAACACAACTTAAAGCATGCAGAATCGACTCAGAATAGGAAAAGGAGACGTTTAGGTCAATTTTATGCATTCTGGCGTTCGTAGATACAAGAAAACTGTTAAAATTCTTCAGAAACGTCACTTTTGAAGTGTTTTCTTGTACTTTTAAGCCAATCAGATACCCTACGGGCTCGGAAAGTGCAACGAAACCATCAAATTTTAGCTAGAAACTGTATTTTTGTCGATTTTTATTGAATTTGAACTATATTTCAACGTTTTTTGATGGTTCTGAGCCACCAAACACACTTAAAGCATGCAGAATCGACTCAGAATAGGAAAAGGAGACGTTTAGGTCAATTTTATGCATTCTGGCGTTCGTAGATACAAGAAAACTGTTAAAATTCTTCAGAAACGTCACTTTTGAAGTGTTTTCTTGTACTTTTAAGCCAATCAGATACCCTACGGGCTCGGAAAGTGCAACGAAACCATCAAATTTTAGCTAGAAACTGTATTTTTGTCGATTTTTATTGAATTTGAACTATATTTCAAAGTTTTTTGATGGTTCTGAGCCACCAAACACACTTAAAGCATGCAGAATCGACTCAGAATAGGAAAAGGAGACGTTTAGGTCAATTTTATGCATTCTGGCGTTCGTAGATACAAGAAAACTGTTAAAATTCTTCAGAAACGTCACTTTTGAAGTGTTTTCTTGTACTTTTAAGCCAATCAGATACCCTACGGGCTCGGAAAGTGCAACGAAACCATCAAATTTTAGCTAGAAACTGTATTTTTGTCGATTTTTATTGAATTTGAACTATATTTCAACGTTTTTTGATGGTTCTGAGCCACCAAACACACTTAAAGCATGCAGAATCGACTCAGAATAGGAAAAGGAGACGTTTAGGTCAATTTTATGCATTCTGGCGTTCGTAGATACAAGAAAACTGTTAAAATTCTTCAGAAACGTCACTTTTGAAGTGTTTTCTTGTACTTTTAAGCCAATCAGATACCCAACGGGCTCGGAAAGTGCAACGAAACCATCAAATTTTAGCTAGAAACTGTATTTTTGTCGATTTTTATTGAATTTGAACTATATTTCAACGTTTTTTGATGGTTCTGAGCCACCAAACACACTTAAAGCATGCAGAATCGACTCAGAATAGGAAAAGGAGACGTTTAGGTCAATTTTATGCATTCTGGCGTTCGTAGATACAAGAAAACTGTTAAAATTCTTCAGAAACGTCACTTTTGAAGTGTTTTCTTGTACTTTTAAGCCAATCAGATACCCTACGGGCTCGGAAAGTGCAACGAAACCATCAAATTTTAGCTAGAAACTGAATTTTTGTCGATTTTTATTGAATTTGAACTATATTTCAACGTTTTTTGATGGTTCTGAGCCACCAAACACACTTAAAGCATGCAGAATCGACTCAGAATAGGAAAAGGAGTAGTTTAGGTCAATTTTATGCATTCTGGCGTTCGTAGATACAAGAAAACTGTTAAAATTCTTCAGAAACGTCACTTTTGAAGTGTTTTCTTGTACTTTTAAGCCAATCAGATACCCTACGGGCTCGGAAAGTGCAACGAAACCATCAAATTTTAGCTAGAAACTGTATTTTTGTTGATTTTTATTGAATTTGAACTATATTTCAACGTTTTTTGATGGTTCTGAGCCACCAAACACACTTAAAGCATGCAGAATCGACTCAGAATAGGAAAAGGAGACGTTTAGGTCAATTTTATTCATTCTGGCGTTCGTAGATACAAGAAAACTGTTAAAATTCTTCAGAAACGTCACTTTTGAAGTGTTTTCTTGTACTTTTAAGCCAATCAGATACCCTACGGGCTCGGAAAGTGCAACGAAACCATCAAATTTTAGGTAGAAACTGTATTTTTGTCGATTTTTATTGAATTTGAACTATATTTCAACGTTTTTTGATGGTTCTGAGCCACCAAACACACTTAAAGCATGCAGAATCGACTCAGAATAGGAAAAGGAGACGTTTAGGTCAATTTTATGCATTCTGGCTTTCGTAGATACAAGAAAACTGTTAAAATTCTTCAGAAACGTCACTTTTGAAGTGTTTTCTTGTACTTTTAAGCCAATCAGATACCCTACGGGCTCGGAAAGTGCAACGAAACCATCAAATTTTAGCTAGAAACTGTATTTTTGTCGATTTTTATTGAATTTGAACTATATTTCAACGTTTTTTGATGGTTCTGAGCCAGCAAACACACTTAAAGCATGCAGAATCGACTCAGAATAGGAAAAGGAGACGTTTAGGTCAATTTTATGCATTCTGGCGTTCGTAGATACAAGAAAACTGTTAAAATTCTTCAGAAACGTGACTTTTGAAGTGTTTTCTTGTACTTTTAAGCCAATCAGATACCCTACGGGCTCGGAAAGTGCAACGAAACCATCAAATTTTAGCTAGAAACTGTATTTTTGTCGATTTTTATTGAATTTGAACTATATTTCAACGTTTTTTGATGGTTCTGAGCCACCAAACACACTTAAAGCATGCAGAATCGACTCAGAATAGGAAAAGGAGACGTTTAGGTGAATTTTATGCATTCTGGCTTTCGTAGATACAAGAAAACTGTTAAAATTCTTCAGAAACGTCACTTTTGAAGTGTTTTCTTCTACTTTTAAGCCAATCAGATACCCTACGGGCTCGGAAAGTGCAACGAAACCATCAAATTTTAGCTAGAAACTGTATTTTTGTCGATTTTTATTGAATTTGAACTATATTTCAACGTTTTTTGATGGTTCTGAGCCACCAAACACACTTAAAGCATGCAGAATCGACTCAGAATAGGAAAAGGAGACGTTTAGGTCAATTTTATGCATTCTGGCGTTCGTAGATACAAGAAAACTGTTAAAATTCTTCAGAAACGTCACTTTTGAAGTGTTTTCTTGTACTTTTAAGCCAATCAGATACCCTACGGGCTCGGAAAGTGCAACGAAACCATCAAATTTTAGCTAGAAACTGTATTTTTGTCGATTTTTATTGAATTTGAACTATATTTCAACGTTTTTTGATGGTTCTGAGCCACCAAACACACTTAAAGCATGCAGAATCGACTCAGAATAGGAAAAGGAGACGTTTAGGTCAATTTTATGCATTCTGGCGTTCGTAGATACAAGAAAACTGTTAAAATTCTTCAGAAACGTCACTTTTGAAGTGTTTTCTTGTACTTTTAAGCCAATCAGATACCCTGCGGGCTCGGAAAGTGCAACGAAACCATCAAATTTTAGCTAGAAACTGTATTTTTGTCGATTTTTATTGAATTTGAACTATATTTCAACGTTTTTTGATGGTTCTGAGCCACCAAACACACTTAAAGCATGCAGAATCGACTCAGAATAGGAAAAGGAGACGTTTAGGTCAATTTTATGCATTCTGGCGTTCGTAGATACAAGAAAACTATTAAAATTCTTCAGAAACGTCACTTTTGAAGTGTTTTCTTGTACTTTTAAGCCAATCAGATACCCTACGGGCTCGGAAAGTGCAACGAAACCATCAAATTTTAGCTAGAAACTGTATTTTTGTCGATTTTTATTGAATTTGAACTATATTTCAACGTTTTTTGATGGTTCTGAGCCACCAAACACACTTAAAGCATGCAGAATCGACTCAGAATAGGAAAAGGAGACGTTTAGGTCAATTTTATGCATTCTGGCGTTCGTAGATACAAGAAAACTGTTAAAATTCTTCAGAAACGTCACTTTTGAAGTGTTTTCTTGTACTTTTAAGCCAATCAGATACCCTACGGGCTCGGAAAGTGCAACGAAACCATCAAATTTTAGCTAGAAACTGTATTTTTGTCGATTTTTATTGAATTTGAACTATATTTCAACGTTTTTTGATGGTTCTGAGCCACCAAACACACTTAAAGCATGCAGAATCGACTCAGAATAGGAAAAGGAGACGTTTAGGTCAATTTTATGCATTCTGGCGTTCGTAGATACAAGAAAACTGTTAAAATTCTTCAGAAACGTCACTTTTGAAGTGTTTTCTTGTACTTTTAAGCCAATCAGATACCCTGCGGGCTCGGAAAGTGCAACGAAACCATCAAATTTTAGCTAGAAACTGTATTTTTGTCGATTTTTATTGAATTTGAACTATATTTCAACGTTTTTTGATGGTTCTGAGCCACCAAACACACTTAAAGCATGCAGAATCGACTCAGAATAGGAAAAGGAGACGTTTAGGTCAATTTTATGCATTCTGGCGTTCGTAGATACAAGAAAACTATTAAAATTCTTCAGAAACGTCACTTTTGAAGTGTTTTCTTGTACTTTTAAGCCAATCAGATACCCTACGGGCTCGGAAAGTGCAACGAAACCATCAAATTTTAGCTAGAAACTGTATTTTTGTCGATTTTTATTGAATTTGAACTATATTTCAACGTTTTTTGATGGTTCTGAGCCACCAAACACACTTAAAGCATGCAGAATCGACTCAGAATAGGAAAAGGAGACGTTTAGGTCAATTTTATGCATTCTGGCGTTCGTAGATACAAGAAAACTGTTAAAATTCTTCAGAAACGTCACTTTTGAAGTGTTTTCTTGTACTTTTAAGCCAATTAGATACCCTACGGGCTCGGAAAGTGCAACGAAACCATCAAATTTTAGCTAGAAACTGTATTTTTGTCGATTTTTATTGAATTTGAACTATATTTCAACGTTTTTTGATGGTTCTGAGCCACCAAACACACTTAAAGCATGCAGAATCGACTCAGAATAGGAAAAGGAGACGTTTAGGTCAATTTTATGCATTCTGGCGTTCGTAGATACAAGAAAACTGTTAAAATTCTTCAGAACCGTCACTTTTGAAGTGTTTTCTTGTACTTTTAAGCCAATCAGATACCCTACGGGCTCGGAAAGTGCAACGAAACCATCAAATTTTAGCTAGAAACTGTATTTTTGTCGATTTTTATTGAATTTGAACTATATTTCAACGTTTTTTGATGGTTCTGAGCCACCAAACACACTTAAAGCATGCAGAATCGACTCAGAATAGGAAAAGGAGACGTTTAGGTCAATTTTATGCATTCTGGCGTTTGTAGATACAAGAAAACTGTTAAAATTCTTCAGAAACGTCACTTTTGAAGTGTTTTCTTGTACTTTTAAGCCAATCAGATACCCTGCGGGCTCGGAAAGTCCAACGAAACCATCAAATTTTAGCTAGAAACTGTATTTTTGTCGATTTTTATTGAATTTGAACTATATTTCAACGTTTTTTGATGGTTCTGAGCCACCAAACACACTTAAAGCATGCAGAATCGACTCAGAATAGGAAAAGGAGACGTTTAGGTCAATTTTATGCATTCTGGCGTTCGTAGATACAAGAAAACTGTTAAAATTCTTCAGAAACGTCACTTTTGAAGTGTTTTCTTGTACTTTTAAGCCAATCAGATACCCAACGGGCTCGGAAAGTGCAACGAAACCATCAAATTTTAGCTAGAAACTGTATTTTTGTCGATTTTTATTGAATTTGAACTATATTTCAACGTTTTTTGATGGTTCTGAGCCACCAAACACACTTAAAGCATGCAGAATCGACTCAGAATAGGAAAAGGCGACGTTTAGGTCAATTTTATGCATTCTGGCGTTCGTAGATACAAGAAAACTGTTAAAATTTTTCAGAAACGTCACTTTTGAAGTGTTTTCTTGTACTTTTAAGCCAATCAGATACCCGACGGGCTCGGAAAGTGCAACGAAACCATCAAATTTTAGCTAGAAACTGTATTTTTGTCGATTTTTATTGAATTTGAACTATATTTCAACGTTTTTTGATGGTTCTGAGCCACCAAACACACTTAAAGCATGCAGAATCGACTCAGAATAGGAAAAGGAGACGTTTAGGTCAATTTTATGCATTCTGGCGTTCGTAGATACAAGAAAACTGTTAAAATTCTTCAGAAACGTCACTTTTGAAGTGTTTTCTTGTACTTTTAAGCCAATCAGATACACTACGGGCTCGGAAAGTGCGACGAAACCATCAAATTTTAGCTAGAAACTGTATTTTTGTCGATTTTTATTGAATTTGAACTATATTTCAACGTTTTTTGATGGTTCTGAGCCACCAAACACACTTAAAGCATGCAGAATCGACTCAGAATAGGAAAAGGAGACGTTTAGGTCAATTTTATGCATTCTGGCGTTCGTAGATACAAGAAAACTGTTAAAATTCTTCAGAAACGTCACTTTTGAAGTGTTTTCTTGTACTTTTAAGCCAATCAGATACCCTACGGGCTCGGAAAGTGCAACGAAACCATCAAATTTTAACTAGAAACTGTATTTTTGTCGATTTTTATTGAATTTGAACTATATTTCAACGTTTTTTGATGGTTCTGAGCCACCAAACACACTTAAAGCATGCAGAATCGACTCAGAATAGGAAAAGGAGACGTTTAGGTCAATTTTATGCATTCTGGCGTTCGTAGATACAAGAAAACTGTTAAAATTCTTCAGAAACGTCACTTTTGAAGTGTTTTCTTGTACTTTTAAGCCAATCAGATACCCTACGGGCTCGGAAAGTGCAACGAAACCATCAAATTTTAGCTAGAAACTGTATTTTTGTCGATTTTTATTGAATTTGAACTATATTTCAACGTTTTTTGATGGTTCTGAGCCACCAAACACACTTAAAGCATGCAGAATCGACTCAGAATAGGAAAAGGAGACGTTTAGGTCAATTTTATGCATTCTGGCGTTCGTAGATACAAGAAAACTGTTAAAATTCTTCAGAAACGTCACTTTTGAAGTGTTTTCTTGTACTTTTAAGCCAATCAGATACCCTACGGGCTCGGAAAGTGCAACGAAACCATCAAATTTTAGCTAGAAACTGTATTTTTGTCGATTTTTATTGAATTTGAACTATATTTCAACGTTTTTTGATGGTTCTGAGCCACCAAACACACTTAAAGCATGCAGAATCGACTCAGAATAGGAAAAGGAGACGTTTAGGTCAATTTTATGCATTCTGGCGTTCGTAGATACAAGAAAACTGTTAAAATTCTTCAGAAACGTCACTTTTGAAGTGTTTTCTTGTACTTTTAAGCCAATCAGATACCCTACGGGCTCGGAAAGTGCAACGAAACCATCAAATTTTAGCTAGAAACTGTATTTTTGTCGATTTTTATTGAATTTAAACTATATTTCAACGTTTTTTGATGGTTCTGAGCCACCAAACACACTTAAAGCATGCAGAATCGACTCAGAATAGGAAAAGGAGACGTTTAGGTCAATTTTATGCATTCTGGCGTTCGTAGATACAAGAAAACTGTTAAAATTCTTCAGAAACGTCACTTTTGAAGTGTTTTCTTGTACTTTTAAGCCAATCAGATACCCTACGGGCTCGGAAAGTGCAACGAAACCATCAAATTTTAGCTAGAAACTGTATTTTTGTCGATTTTTATTGAATTTGAACTATATTTCAACGTTTTTTGATGGTTCTGAGCCACCAAACACACTTAAAGCATGCAGAATCGACTCAGAATAGGAAAAGGAGACGTTTAGGTCAATTTTATGCATTCTGGCGTTCGTAGATACAAGAAAACTGTTAAAATTCTTCAGAAACGTCACTTTTGAAGTGTTTTCTTGTACTTTTAAGCCAATCAGATACCCTACGGGCTCGGAAAGTGCAACGAAACCATCAAATTTTAGCTAGAAACTGTATTTTTGTCGATTTTTATTGAATTTGAACTATATTTCAACGTTTTTTGATGGTTCTGAGCCACCAAACACACTTAAAGCATGCAGAATCGACTCAGAATAGGAAAAGGAGACGTTTAGGTCAATTTTATGCATTCTGGCGTTCGTAGATACAAGAAAACTGTTAAAATTCTTCAGAAACGTCACTTTTGAAGTGTTTTCTTGTACTTTTAAGCCAATCAGATACCCTACGGGCTCGGAAAGTGCAACGAAACCATCAAATTTTAGTTAGAAACTGTATTTTTGTCGATTTTTATTGAATTTGAACTATATTTCAACGTTTTTTGATGGTTCTGAGCCACCAAACACACTTAAAGCATGCAGAATCGACTCAGAATAGGAAAAGGAGACGTTTAGGTCAATTTTATGCATTCTGGCGTTCGTAGATACAAGAAAACTGTTAAAATTCTTCAGAAACGTCACTTTTGAAGTGTTTTCTTGTACTTTTAAGCCAATCAGGTACCCTACGGGCTCGGAAAGTGCAACGAAACCATCAAATTTTAGCTAGAAACTGTATTTTTGTCGATTTTTATTGAATTTGAACTATATTTCAACGTTTTTTGATGGTTCTGAGCCACCAAACACACTTAAAGCATGCAGAATCGACTCAGAATAGGAAAAGGAGACGTTTAGGTCAATTTTATGCATTCTGGCGTTCGTAGATACAAGAAAACTGTTAAAATTCTTCAGAAACGTCACTTTTGAAGTGTTTTCTTGTACTTTTAAGCCAATCAGATACCCTACGGTCTCGGAAAGTGCAACGAAACCATCAAATTTTAGCTAGAAACTGTATTTTTGTCGATTTTTATTGAATTT
The DNA here is from genome assembly GCF_036711695.1 of Zophobas morio. Lineage (NCBI taxonomy): Eukaryota > Metazoa > Arthropoda > Insecta > Coleoptera > Tenebrionidae > Zophobas > Zophobas morio. The sequence goes on from NW_026972548.1 coordinate 84,991, forward strand.
GAACTATATTTCAACGTTTTTTGATGGTTCTGAGCCACCAAACACACTTAAAACATGCAGAATCGACTCAGAATAGGAAAAGGAGACGTTTAGGTCAATTTTATGCATTCTGGCGTTCGTAGATACAAGAAAACTGTTAAAATTCTTCAGAAACGTCACTTTTGAAGTGTTTTCTTGTACTTTTAAGCCAATCAGATACCCTGCGGGCTCGGAAAGTGCAACGAAACCATGAAATTTTAGCTAGAAACTGTATTTTTGTCGATTTTTATTGAATTTGAACTATATTTCAACGTTTTTTGATGGTTCTGAGCCACCAAACACACTTAAAGCATGCAGAATCGACTCAGAATAGGAAAAGGAGACGTTTAGGTCAATTTTATGCATTCTGGCGTTCGTAGATACAAGAAAACTGTTAAAATTCTTCAGAAACGTCACTTTTGAAGTGTTTTCTTGTACTTTTAAGCCAATCAGATACCCTACGGGCTCGGAAAGTGCAACGAAACCATCAAATTTTAGCTAGAAACTGTATTTTTGTCGATTTTTATTGAATTTGAACTATATTTCAACGTTTTTTGATGGTTCTGAGCCACCAAACACACTTAAAGCATGCAGAATCGACTCAGAATAGGAAAAGGAGACGTTTAGGTCAATTTTATGCATTCTGGCGTTCGTAGATACAAGAAAACTGTTAAAATTCTTCAGAAACGTCACTTTTGAAGTGTTTTCTTGTACTTTTAAGCCAATCAGATACCCTACGGGCTCGGAAAGTGCAACGAAACCATCAAATTTTAGCTAGAAACTGTATTTTTGTCGATTTTTATTGAATTTGAACTATATTTCAACGTTTTTTGATGGTTCTGAGCCACCAAACACACTTAAAGCATGCAGAATCGACTCAGAATAGGAAAAGGAGACGTTTAGGTCAATTTTATGCATTCTGGCGTTCGTAGATACAAGAAAACTGTTAAAATTCTTCAGAAACGTCACTTTTGAAGTGTTTTCTTGTACTTTTAAGCCAATCAGATACCCTACGGGCTCGGAAAGTGCAACGAAACCATCAAATTTTAGCTAGAAACTGTATTTTTGTCGATTTTTATTGAATTTGAACTATATTTCAACGTTTTTTGATGGTTCTGAGCCACCAAACACACTTAAAGCATGCAGAATCGACTCAGAATAGGAAAAGGAGACGTTTAGGTCAGTTTTATGCATTCTGGCGTTCGTAGATACAAGAAAACTGTTAAAATTCTTCAGAAACGTCACTTTTGAAGTGTTTTCTTGTACTTTTAAGCCAATCAGATACCCTACGGGCTCGGAAAGTGCAACGAAACCATCAAATTTTAGCTAGAAACTGTATTTTTGTCGATTTTTATTGAATTTGAACTATATTTCAACGTTTTTTGATGGTTCTGAGCCACCAAACACACTTAAAGCATGCAGAATCGACTCAGAATAGGAAAAGGAGACGTTTAGGTCAATTTTATGCATTCTGGCGTTCGTAGATACAAGAAAACTGTTAAAATTCTTCAGAAACGTCACTTTTGAAGTGTTTTCTTGTACTTTTAAGCCAATCAGATACCCTACGGGCTCGGAAAGTGCAACGAAACCATCAAATTTTAGCTAGAAACTGTATTTTTGTCGATTTTTATTGAATTTGAACTATATTTCAACGTTTTTTGATGGTTCTGAGCCACCAAACACACTTAAAGCATGCAGAATCGACTCAGAATAGGAAAAGGAGACGTTTAGGTCAATTTTATGCATTCTGGCGTTCGTAGATACAAGAAAACTGTTAAAATTCTTCAGAAACGTCACTTTTGAAGTGTTTTCTTGTACTTTTAAGCCAATCAGATACCCTACGGGCTCGGAAAGTGCAACGAAACCATCAAATTTTAGCTAGAAACTGTATTTTTGTCGATTTTTATTGAATTTGAACTATATTTCAACGTTTTTTGATGGTTCTGAGCCACCAAACACACTTAAAGCATGCAGAATCGACTCAGAATAGGAAAAGGAGACGTTTAGATCAATTTTATGCATTCTGGCGTTCGTAGATACAAGAAAACTGTTAAAATTCTTCAGAAACGTCACTTTTGAAGTGTTTTCTTGTACTTTTAAGCCAATCAGATAACCTACGGGCTCGGAAAGTGCAACGAAACCATCAAATTTTAGCTAGAAACTGTATTTTTGTCGATTTTTATTGAATTTGAACTATATTTCAACGTTTTTTGATGGTTCTGAGCCACCAAACACACTTAAAGCATGCAGAATCGACTCAGAATAGGAAAAGGAGACGTTTAGGTCAATTTTATGCATTCTGGCGTTCGTAGATACAAGAAAACTGTTAAAATTCTTCAGAAACGTCACTTTTGAAGTGTTTTCTTGTACTTTTAAGCCAATCAGATACCCTACGGGCTCGGAAAGTGCAACGAAACCATCAAATTTTAGCTAGAAACTGTATTTTTGTCGATTTTTATTGAATTTGAACTATATTTCAACGTTTTTTGATGGTTCTGAGCCACCAAACACACTTAAAGCATGCAGAATCGACTCAGAATAGGAAAAGGAGACGTTTAGGTCAATTTTATGCATTCTGGCGTTCGTAGATACAAGAAAACTGTTAAAATTCTTCAGAAACGTCACTTTTGAAGTGTTTTCTTGTACTTTTAAGCCAATCAGATACCCTACGGGCTCGGAAAGTGCAACGAAACCATCAAATTTTAGCTAGAAACTGTATTTTTGTCGATTTTTATTGAATTTGAACTATATTTCAACGTTTTTTGATGGTTCTGAGCCACCAAACACACTTAAAGCATGCAGAATCGACTCAGAATAGGAAAAGGAGACGTTTAGGTCAATTTTATGCATTCTGGCGTTCGTAGATACAAGAAAACTGTTAAAATTCTTCAGAAACGTCACTTTTGAAGTGTTTTCTTGTACTTTTAAGCCAATCAGATACCCTACGGGCTCGGAAAGTGCAACGAAACCATCAAATTTTAGCTAGAAACTGTATTTTTGTCGATTTTTATTGAATTTGAACTATATTTCAACGTTTTTTGATGGTTCTGAGCCACCAAACACACTTAAAGCATGCAGAATCGACTCAGAATAGGAAAAGGAGACGTTTAGGTCAATTTTATGCATTCTGGCGTTCGTAGATACAAGAAAACTGTTAAAATTTTTCAGAAACGTCACTTTTGAAGTGTTTTCTTGTACTTTTAAGCCAATCAGATACCCAACGGGCTCGGAAAGTGCAACGAAACCATCAAATTTTAGCTAGAAACTGTATTTTTGTCGATTTTTATTGAATTTGAACTATATTTCAACGTTTTTTGATGGTTCTGAGCCACCAAACACACTTAAAGCATGCAGAATCGACTCAGAATAGGAAAAGGAGACGTTTAGGTCAATTTTATGCGTTCTGGCGTTCGTAGATACAAGAAAACTGTTAAAATTCTTCAGAAACGTCACTTTTGAAGTGTTTTCTTGTACTTTTAAGCCAATCAGATACCCTACGGGCTCGGAAAGTGCAACGAAACCATCAAATTTTAGCTAGAAACTGTATTTTTGTCGATTTTTATTGAATTTGAACTATATTTCAACGTTTTTTGATGGTTCTGAGCCACCAAACACACTTAAAGCATGCAGAATCGACTCAGAATAGGAAAAGGAGACGTTTAGGTCAATTTTATGCATTCTGGCGTTCGTAGATACAAGAAAACTGTTAAAATTCTTCAGAAACGTCACTTTTGAAGTGTTTTCTTGTACTTTTAAGCCAATCAGATACCCTACGGGCTCGGAAAGTGCAACGAAACCATCAAATTTTAGCTAGAAACTGTATTTTTGTCGATTTTTATTGAATTTGAACTATATTTCAACGTTTTTTGATGGTACTGAGCCACCAAACACACTTAAAGCATGCAGAATCGACTCAGAATAGGAAAAGGAGACGTTTAGGTCAATTTTATGCATTCTGGCGTTCGTAGATACAAGAAAACTGTTAAAATTCTTCAGAAACGTCACTTTTGAAGTGTTTTCTTGTACTTTAAAGCCAATCAGATACCCTACGGGCTCGGAAAGTGCAACGAAACCATCAAATTTTAGCTAGAAACTGTATTTTTGTCGATTTTAATTGAATTTGAACTATATTTCAACGTTTTTTGATGGTTCTGAGCCACCAAACACACTTAAAGCATGCAGAATCGACTCAGAATAGGAAAAGGAGACGTTTAGGTCAATTTTATGCATTCTGGCGTTCGTAGATACAAGAAAACTGTTAAAATTCTTCAGAAACGTCACTTTTGAAGTGTTTTCTTGTACTTTTAAGCCAATCAGATACCCTACGGGCTCGGAAAGTGCAACGAAACCATCAAATTTTAGCTAGAAACTGTATTTTTGTCGATTTTTATTGAATTTGAACTATATTTCAACGTTTTTTGATGGTTCTGAGCCACCAAACACACTTAAAGCATGCAGAATCGACTCAGAATAGGAAAAGGAGACGTTTAGGTCAATTTTATGCATTCTGGCGTTCGTAGATACAAGAAAACTGTTAAAATTCTTCAGAAACGTCACTTTTGAAGTGTCTTCTTGTACTTTTAAGCCAATCAGATACCCTACGGGC
>NW_026972549.1:0-113259 GCF_036711695.1 Zophobas morio
CACTTAAAGCATGCAGAATCGACTCAGAATAGAAAAAGGAGACGTTTAGGTCATTTTATGCATTCTGGCGTTCGTAGATACAAGAAAACTGTTAAAATTCTTCAGAAACGTCACTTTTGAAGTGTTTCCTTGTACTTTTAAGCCACTCAGATACCCTACGGGCTCGGAAAGTGCAACGAAACCATCAAATTTTAGCTAGAAACTGTATTTTTGTAGATTTTTATTGAATTTGAACTATATTTCAACGTTTTTTGATGGTTCTGAGCCACCAAACACACTTAAAGCATGCAGAATCGACTCATAATAGGAAAAGGAGACGTTTAGGTCAATTTTATGCATTCTGGAGTTCGTAGATACAAGAAAACTGTTAAAATTCTTCAGAAACGTCACTTTTTAAGTGTTTTCTTGTACTTTTAAGCCACTCAGATTCCCTACGGGCTCGGAAAGTGCAACGAAACCATCAAATTTTAGCTAGAAACTGTATTTTTGTCGATTTTTATTGAATTTGAACTATATTTCAACGTTTTTTGATGGTTCTGAGCCACCAAACACACTTAAAGCATGCAGAATCGACTCAGAATAGGAAAAGGAGACGTTTAGGTCAATTTTATGCATTCTGGCGTTCGTAGATACAAGAAAACTGTTAAAATTCTTCAGATACGTCACTTTTGAAGTGTTTTCTTGTACTTTTAAGCCACTCAGATACTCTACGGGTTCGGAAAGTGCAACGAAACCATCAAATTTTAGCTAGAAACTGTATTTTTGTCGATTTTTATTGAATTTGAACTATATTTCAACGTTTTTTGATGGTTCTGAGCCACCAAACACACTTAAAGCATGCAGAATCGACTCAGAATAGGAAAAGGAGACGTTTAGGTCAATTTTATGCATTCTGGCGTTCGTAGATACAAGAAAACTTAAAATTTTTCAGAAACGTCACTTTTGAAATGTTTTCTTGTACTTTTAAGCCACTCAGATACCCTACGGGCTCGGAAAGTGCAACGAAACCATCAAATTTTAGCTAGAAACTGTATTTTTGTCGACTTTTATTGAATTTGAACTATATTTCAACGTTTTTTGATGGTTCTGAGCCACCAAACACACTTAAAGCATGCAGAATCGACTCAGAATAGGAAAAGGAGACGTTTAGGTCAATTTTATGCATTCTGGCGTTCGTAGATACAAGAAAACTGTTAAAATTCTTCAGAAATGTCACTTTTGAAGTGTTTTCTTGTACTTTTAAGCCACTCAGATACCCTACGGGCTCGGAAAGTACAACGAAACCATCAAATTTTAGCTAGAAACTGTATTTTTGTCGATTTTTATTGAATTTGAACTATATTTCAACGTTTTTTGATGGTTCTGAGCCACCAAACACACTTAAAGCATGCAGAATCGACTCAGAATAGGAAAAGGAGACGTTTAGGTCAATTTTATGCATTCTGGCGTTCGTAGATACAAGAAAACTGTTAAAATTCTTCAGAAACGTCACTTTTGAAGTGTTTTCTTGTACTTTTAAGCCACTCAGATACCCTACGGGCTCGGAAAGTGCAACGAAACCATCAAATTTTAGGTAGAAACTGTATTTTTGTCGATTTTTATTGAATTTGAACTATGTTTCAACGTTTTTTGATGGTTCTGAGACACCAAACACACTTAAAGCATGCAGAATCGACTCAGAATAGGAAAAGGAGACGTTTAGGTCAATTTTATGCATTCTGGCGTTCGTAGATACAAGAAAACTGTTAAAATTCTTCAGAAACGTCACTTTTGAAGTGTTTTCTTGCACTTTTAAGCCACTCAGATATGCTACGGGCTCGGAAAGTGCAACGAAACCATCAAATTTTAGCTAGAAACTGTATTTTTGTCGATTTTTATTGAATTTGAACTATATTTCAACGTTTTTTGATGGTTCTGAGCCACCAAACGCACTTAAAGCATGCAGAATCGACTCAGAATAGGAAAAGGAGACGTTTAGGTCAATTTTATGCATTCTGGCGTTCGTAGATACAAGAAAACTGTTAAAATTCTTCAGAAACGTCACTTTTGAAGTGTTTTCTTGTACTTTTAAGCCACTCAGATACTCTACGGGCTCGGAAAGTGCAACGAAACCATCAAATTTTAGCTAGAAACTGTATTTTTGTCGATTTTTATTGAATTTGAACTATATTTCAACGTTTTTTGATGGTTCTGAGCCACCAAACACACTTAAAGCATGCAGAATCGACTCAGAATAGAAAAAGGAGACGTTTAGGTCAATTTTATGCATTCTGGCGTTCGTAGATACAAGAAAACTGTTAAAATTCTTCAGAAACGTCACTTTTGAAGTGTTTCCTTGTACTTTTAAGCCACTCAGATAACCTACGGGATCGGAAAGTGCAACGAAACCATCAAATTTTAGCTAGAAACTGTGTTTTTGTAGATTTTTATTGAATTTGAACTATATTTCAACGTTTTTTGATGGTTCTGAGCCCCCAAACACACTTAAAGCATGCAGAATCGACTCATAATAGGAAAAGGAGACGTTTAGGTCAATTTTATGCATTCTGGCGTTCGTAGATACAAGAAAACTGTTAAAATTCTTGAGAAACGTCACTTTTGAAGTGTTTTCTTGTACTTTTAAGCCACTCAGATACACTACGGGCTCGGAAAGTGCAACGAAACCATCAAATTTTAGCTAGAAACTGTATTTTTGTCGATTTTTATTGAATTTGAACTATATTTCAACGTTTTTTGATGGTTCTGAGCCACCAAACACACTTAAAGCATGCAGAATCGACTCAGAATAGGAAAAGGAGACGTTTAGGTCAATTTTATGCATTCTGGCGTTCGTAGATACAAGAAAACTTAAAATTTTTCAGAAACGTCACTTTTGAAATGTTTTCTTGTACTTTTAAGCCACTCAGATACCCTACGGGCTCGGAAAGTGCAACGAAACCATCAAATTTTAGCTAGAAACTGTATTTTTGTCCATTTTTATTGAATTTGAACTATATTTCAACGTTTTTTGATGGTTCTGAGCCACCAAACACACTTAAAGCATGCAGAATCGACTCAGAATAGGAAAAGGAGACGTTTAGGTCAATTTTATGCATTCTGGCGTTCGTAGATACAAGAAAACTGTTAAAATTCTTAAGAAATGTCACTTTTGAAGTGTTTTCTTGTACTTTTAAGCCACTCAGATACCCTACGGGCTCGGAAAGTGCAACGAAACCATCAAATTTTAGCTTGAAACTGTATGTTTGTCGATTTTTATTGAATTTGAACTATATTTCAACGTTTTTTGATGGTTCTGAGCCACCAAACACACTTAAAGCATGCAGAATCGACTCAGAATAGGAAAAGGAGACGTTTAGGTCAATTTTATGCATTCTGGCGTTCGTAGATACAAGAAAACTGTTAAAATTCTTCAGAAACGTCACTTTTGAAGTGTTTTCTTGTACTTTTAAGCCACTCAGATACCCTACGGGCTCGGAAAGTGCAACGAAACCATCAAATTTTAGCTAGAAACTGTATTTTTGTCGATTTTTATTGAATTTGAACTATATTTCAACGATTTTTTATGGTTCTGAGCCACCAAACACACTTAAAGCATGCAGAATCGACTCAGAATAGGAAAAGGAGACGTTTAGGTCAATTTTATGCATTCTGGCGTTCGTAGATACAAGAAAACTGTTAAAATTCTTCAGAAACGTCACTTTTGAAGTGTTTTCTTGTACTTTTAAGCCACTCAGATACCCTACGGGCTCGGAAAGTGCAACGAAACCATTAAATTTTAGCTAGAAACTGTATTTTTGTCGACTTTTATTGAATTTGTACTATATTTCAACGATTTTTGATGGCTCTGAGCCACCAAACACACTTAAAGCATGCAGAATAGACTCAGAATAGGAAAAGGAGACGTTTAGGTCAATTTTATGCGTTCTGGCGTTCGTAGATACAAGAAAACTGTTAAAATTCTTCAGAAACGTCACTTTTGAAGTGTTTTCTTGTACTTTTAAGCCACTCAGATCCCCGACGGGCTCGCAAAGTGCAACGAAACCATCAAATTTTAGCTAGAAACTGTATTTTTGTCGATTTTTATTGAATTTGAACTATATTTCAACGATTTTTGATGGTTCTGAGCCACCAAACACACTTAAAGCATGCAGAATCGACTCAGAATAGGAAGAGGAGACGTTTACGTCAATTTTATGCATTCTGGCGTTCGTAGATACAAGAAAACTGTTAAAATTCTTCAGAAACGTCACTTTTGAAGTGTTTTCTTGTACTTTTAAGCCACTCAGATACCCAACGGGCTCGGAAAGTGCAAAGAAACCATTAAATATTAGCTAGAAACTGTATTTTTGTCGATTTTTATTGAATTTGAACTATATTTCAACGATTTTTGATTGTTCTGAGCCACCAAACACACTTAAAGCATGCAGAATCGACTCAGAATAGGAAAAGGAGACGTTTAGGTCAATTTTATGCATTCTGGCGTTCGTAGATACAAGAAAACTGTTAAAATTCTTCAGAAACGTCACTTTTGAAGTGTTTTCTTGTACTTTTAAGCCACTCAGATACCCTACGGTCTCGGAAAGTGCAAAGAAACCATTAAATTTTAGCTAGAAACTGTATTTTTGTCGATTTTTATTGAATTTGAACTATATTTCAACGATTTTTTATTGTTCTGAGCCACCAAACACACTTAAAGCATGCAGAATCGACTCAGAATAGGAAAAGGAGACGTTTAGGTCAATTTTATGCATTCTGGCGTTCGTAGATACAAGAAAACTGTTAAAATTCTTCAGAAACGTCACTTTTGAAGTGTTTTCTTGTACTTTTAAGCCACTCAGATACCCTACGGGCTCGGAAAGTGCAACGAAACCATCAAATTTTAGCTAGAAACTGTATTTTTGTCGATTTTTATTGAATTTGAACTATATTTCAACGATTTTTGATGGTTCTGGGCCACCAAACACACTTAAAGCATGCAGAATCGACTCAGAATAGGAAAAGGAGACGTTTAGGTCAATTTTATGCATTCTGGCGTTCGTAGATACAAGAAAACTGTTAAAATTCTTCAGAAACGTCACTTTTGAAGTGTTTTCTTGTACTTTTAAGCCACTCAGATTCCCTACGGGCTCGGAAAGTGCAACGAAACCATCAAATTTTAGCTAGAAACTGTATTTTTGTCGATTTTTATTGAATTTGAACTATATTTCAACGACTTTTGATGGTTCTGAGCCACCAAACACACTTAAAGCATGCAGAATCGACTCAGAATAGGAAAAGGAGACGTTTAGGTCAATTTTATGCATTCTGGAGTTCGTAGATACAAGAAAACTGTTAAAATTCTTCAGAAACGTCACTTTTCAAGTGTTTTCTTATACTTTTAAGCCACTCAGATACCCTACGGTCTCGGAAAGTGCAACGAAACCATCAAATTTTAGCTAGAAACTGTATTTTTGTCGATTTTTATTGAATTTGAACTATATTTCAACGATTTTTGATGGTTCTGAGCCACCAAACACACTTAAAGCATGCAGAATCGACTCAGAATAGGAAAAGGAGACGTTTAGGTCAAATTTATGCATTCTGGCGTTCGTGGATACAAGAAAACTGTTAAAATTCTTCAGAAACGTCACTTTTGAAGTGTTTTCTTGTACTTTTAAGCCACTCAGATACCCAACGGGCTCGGAAAGTGCAACGAAACCATCAAATTTTAGCTAGAAACTGTATTTTTGTCGATTTTTATTGAATTTGAACTATATTTCAAAGATTTTTGATGGTTCTGAGCCACCAAACACACTTAAGGCATGCAGAATCGACTCAGAATAGGAAAAGGAGACGTTTAGGTCAATTTTATGCATTCTGGCGTTCGTAGATACAAGAACACTGTTAAAATTCTTCAGAAACGTCACTTTTGAAGTGTTTTCTTGTACTTTTAAGCCACTCAGATACCCTACGGGCTCGGAAAGTGCAACGAAACCATCAAATTTTAGATAGAAACTGTATTTTTGTCGATTTTTATTGCATTTGAACTATATTTCAACGATTTTTGATGGTTCTGAGCCACCAAACACACTTAAAGCATACTATTCTGAGTCGATTCTGCATGCTTTAAGTGTGTTTGGTGGCTCAGAACCATCAAAAATCGTTGAAATATAGTTCAAATTCAATAAAAATCGACAAAAATACAGTTTCCAGCTAAAATTTGATGGTTTCGTTGCACTTTCTGACCCCATAGGATATCTGAGTGGCTTAAAAGTACAAGAAAACACTTCAAAAGTGACGTTTCTGAAGAATTTTAACAGTTTTCTTGTATCTACGAACGCCAGAATGCATAAAATTGACCTAAACGTCTCCTTTTCCTATTCTGAGTCGATTCTGCATGCTTTAAGTGTGTTTGGTGGCTCAGAACAATCAAAAATCGTTGAAATATAGTTCAAATTCAATAAAAATCGACAAAAATACAGTTTCTAGCTAAAATTTAATGGTTTCTTTGCACTTTCCGAGCCCGTAGGGTATCTGAGCGGCTTAAAAGTACAAGAAAACACTTCAAAAGTGACGTTTCTGAAGAATTTTAACAGTTTTCTTGTATCTACGAACGCCAGAATGCATAAAATTGACCTAAACGTCTCCTTTTCCTATTCTGAGTCGATTCTGCATGCTTTAAGTGTGTTTGGTGGCTCAGAACAATCAAAAATCGTTGAAATATAGTTCAAATTCAATAAAAATCGACAAAAATACAGTTTCTAGCTAAAATTTAATGGTTTCTTTGCACTTTCCGAGCCCATAGGGTATCTGAGTGGCTTAAAAGTACAAGAAAACACTTCAAAAGTGACGTTTCTGAAGAATTTTAACAGTTTTCTTGTATCTACGAACGCCAGAATGCATAAAATTGACCTAAACATCTCCTTTTCCTATTCTGAGTCGATTCTGCATGCTTTAAGTGTGTTTGGTGGCTCAGAACCATCAAAAATCGTTGAAATATAGTTCAAATTCAATAAAAATCGACAAAAATACAGTTTCTAGCTAAAATTTGATGGTTTCGTTGCACTTTCCGAGCCCGTAGGGTATCTGAGTGGCTTAAAATTACAAGAAAACACTTGAAAAGTGACGTTTCTGAAAAATTTTAACAGTTTTCTTGTATCTACGAACGCCAGAATGCATAAAATTGACCTAAACGTCTCCTTTTCCCATTCTGAGTCGATTCTGCATGCTTTAAGTGTGTTTGGTGGCTCAGAACCATCAAAAATCGTTGAAATATAGTTCAAATTCAATAAAAATCGACAAAAATACAGTTTCTAGCAAAAATTTGATGGTTTCGTTGCACTTTCCGAGCCCGTAGGGTATCTGAGTGGCTTAAAAGTACAAGAAAACACTTCAAAAGTGACGTTTCTGAAGAATTTTAACAGTTTTCTTGTATCAACGAACGCCAGAATGCATAAAATTGACCTAAACGTCTCCTTTTCCTATTCTGAGTCGATTCTGCATGCTTTAAGTGTGTTTGGTTGCTCAGAACCATCAAAAAACGTTGAAATATAGTTCAAATTCAATAAAAATCGACAAAAATACAGTTTCTAGCTAAAATTTGATGGTTTCGTTGCACTTTCCGAGCCCGTAGGGTATCTGAGTGGCTTAAAAGTACAAGAAAACACTTCAAAAGTGACGTTTCTGAAGAATTTTAACAGTTTTCTTGTATCTACGAACGCCAGAATGCATAAAATTGACCTAAACGTCTCCTTTTCCTATTCTGAGTCGATTCTATAATAATAATAATAATAATAATGATATATTTGCCCAACAGAATAATATCCAATTATAGGACAAAATAACTAAATTAAATGACATGTAAACATAACGATAAGTAAACTAAACTTAAAATTAACTTAAAAAAAAAAAAAATAATACAAATATATAACTTAGACGTAATTCAGATTTCACATTTCAATTGCTCGCCGCACAATACTTCGGTGAACTACAAATCTGTATGAATAAACTAATAATAAATAATAAAAAGAAAAAGAAAAACTAATAATAATAATTAAATAATTAAATAAATTAAATAAATTCAGGCGTGTTTACTACCTCACATTTTATACTAAACCTTATTCTTATTTAAATATTGATTTTGCACAATTTATTAATTCAGTGTATTTACACTGGACAATGTCACATGATTCGTCTAACTCATTCGCTAATTTCATCATTTTGTACGCAGGGGAGTTTATTAATACATTGGTTTTGGCTCTTGGACATAAGAACATATTATGATATCTTGACTGAATTCTTGGAACAAAAAACATAATGTGAGATAACAGTTCAGCACAGTCAACATTCCCATGTAAAATTTTAAATAAGAATTTAACAGCAGATATTTTCCGACGATTTTCCAATGTTGACATATTATTGTGAGTTAATAGCTTTGCTTGATCAAATCCTCTGCTGGGGAATCTACCAAATTTTACATTATACATATATTTAAGACACCGCCGTTGAACCTTTTCTAAACTGATACTTTGATTTGCGTAATTCGTGGACCATATTAATGCGCAATATTCTAATTTAGTTCTAATAAAAGCTTGAAATAGTGTTTTAATTGCATCGGCATTATTGAAACATGCGCACGTTCTTACTATAAATCCAAGTGTTTTGAAACTGCTTTGGGTGATTGTTTCTATATGATCAATAAATGTTAAATTTTTCTTTCTGCATGCTTTAAGTGTGTTTGGTGGCTCAGAACCATCAAAAATCGTTGAAATATAGTTCAAATTCAATAAAAATCGACAAAAATACAGTTTCTAGCTAAAATTTGATGGTTTCGTTGCACTTTCCGAGACCGTTGGGTATCTGAGTGGCTTAAAAGTACAAGAAAACACTTCAAAAGTGACGTTTCTGAAGAATTTTAACAGTTTTCTTGTATCTACGAACGCCAGAATGCATAAAATTGACCTAAACGTCTCCTTTTCCTATTCTGAGTCGATTCTGCATGCTTTAAGTGTGTTTGGTGGCTCAGAACCATCAAAAATCGTTGAAATATAGTTCAAATTCAATAAAAATCGACAAAAATACAGTTTCTAGCTAAAATTTGATGGTTTCGTTGCACTTTCCGAGCCCGTTGGGTATCTGAGTGGCTTAAAAGTACAAGAAAACACTTCAAAAGTGACGTTTCTGAAGAATTTTAACAGTTTTCTTGTATCTACGAACGCCAGAATGCATAAAATTGACCTAAACGTCTCCTTTTCCTATTCTGAGTCGATTCTGCATGCTTTAAGTGTGTTTGGTAGCTCAGAACCATCAAAAATCGTTGAAATATAGTTCAAATTCAATAAAAATCGACAAAAATACAGTTTCTAGCTAAAATTTGATGGTTTCGTTGCACTTTCCGAGCCCGTAGGGTATCTGAGTGGCTTAAAAGTACAAGAAAACACTTCAAAAGTGACGTTTCTGAAGAATTTTAACAGTTTTCTTGTATCTACGAACGCCAGAATGCATAAAATTGACCTAAACGTCTCCTTTTCCTATTCTGAGTCGACTCTGCATGCTTTAAGTGTGTTTGGTGGCTCAGAACCATCAAAAATCGTTGAAATATAGTTCAAATTCAATAAAAATCGACAAAAATACAGTTTCTAGCTAAAATTTGATGGTTTCGTTGCACTTTCCGAGCCCGTAGGGTATCTGAGTGGGTTAAAAGTACAAGAAAACACTTCAAAAGTGACGTTTCTGAAGAATTTTAACAGTTTTCTTGTATCTACGAACGCCAGAATGCATAAAATTGACCTAAACGTCTCCTTTTCCTATTCTGAGTCGATTCTGCATGCTTTAAGTGTGTTTGGTGGCTCAGAACCATCAAAAATCGTTGAAATATAGTTCAAATTCAATAAAAATCGACAAAAATACAGTTTCTAGCTAAAATTTGATGGTTTCGTTGCACTTTCCGAGCCCGTAGGGTATCTGAGTGGCTTAAAAGTACAAGAAAACACTTCAAAAGTGAAGTTTCTGAAAAATTTTAACAGTTTTCTTGTATCTACGAACGCCAGAATGCATAAAATTGACCTAAACGTCTCCTTTTCCTATTCTGAGTCGATTCTGCATGCTTTAAGTGTGTTTGGTGGCTCAGAACCATCAAAAATCGTTGAAATATAGTTCAAATTCAATAAAAATCGACAAAAATACAGTTTCTAGCTAAAATTTGATGGTTTCGTTGCACTTTTCGAGCCCGTAGGGTATCTGAGTGGCTTAAAACACACTTAAAGCATGCAGAATCGACTCAGAATACGAAAAGGAGACGTTTAGGTCAATTTTATGCATTCTGGCGTTCGTAGATACAAGAAAACTGTTAAAATTCTTCAGAAACGTTACTTTTGAAGTGTTTTCTTGTACTTTTAAGCCACTCAGATACCCTACGGGCTCGGAAAGTGCAACGAAGCCATCAAATTTTAGCTAGAAACTGTATTTTTGTCGATTTTTATTGAATTTGAACTATATTTCAACGATTTTTGATGGTTCTGAGCCACCAAACACACTTAAAGCATGCAGAATCGACTCAGAATAGGAAAAGGAGACGTTTAGGTCAATTTTATGCATTCTGGCGTTCGTAGATACAAGAAAACTGTTAAAGTTCTTCAGAAACGTCACTTTCCAAGTGTTTTCTTGTACTTTTAAGCCACTCAGATACCCTACGGGCTCGAAAAGTGCAACGAAACCATCAAATTTTAGCTAGAAACTGTATTTTTGTCGATTTTTATTTTGTTTGAACAATATTTCAACGATTTTTGATGGTTCTGAGCCACCAAACACACTTAAAGCATGCAGAATCGACTCAGAATAGGAAAAGGAGACGTTTAGGTCAATTTTATGCATTCTGGCGTTCGTAGATACAAGAAAACTGTTAAAATTCTTCAGAAACGTCACTTTTGAAGTGTTTTCTTGTGCTTTTTAGCCACCCAGACACCCTACGGGCTCGGAAAGTGCAACGAAACCATCAAATTTTAGCTAGAAAATGTATTTTTGTCGATTTTTATTGAATTTGAACTATATTTAAACGATTTTTGATGGTTCTGAGCCACCAAACACACTTAAAGCATGCAGAATCGACTCAGAATAGGAAAAGGAGACGTTTAGGTCAATTTTATGCATTCTGGCGTTCGTAGATACAAGAAAACTGTTAAAATTCTTCAGAAACGTCACTTTTGAAGTGTTTTCTTGTACTTTTAAGCCACTCAGATACCCTACGGGCTCGGAAAGTGCAACGAAACCATCAAATTTTAGCTAGAAACTGTATTTTTGTCGATTTTTATTGAATTTGAACTATATTTCAACGATTTTTGATGGTTCTGAGCCACCAAACACACTTAAAGCATGCAGAATCGACTCAGAATAGGAAAAGGAGACGTTTAGGTCAATTTTATGCATTCTGGCGTTCGTAGATACAAGAAAACTGTTAAAATTCTTCAGAAACGTCACTTTTGAAGTGTTTTCTTGTACTTTTAAGCCACTCAGATACCCAACGGGCTCGGAAAGTGCAACGAAACCATCAAATTTTAGCTAGAAACTGTATTTTTGTCGATTTTTATTGAATTTGAACTATATTTCAACGATTTTTGATGGTTCTGAGCCACCAAACACACTTAAAGCATGCAGAATCGACTCAGAATAGGAAAAGGAGACGTTTAGGTCAATTTTATGCATTCTGGCGTTCGTAGATACAAGAAAACTGTTAAAATTCTTCAGAAACGTCAGTTTTGAAGTGTTTTCTTGTACTTTTAAGCCACTCAGATACCCTACGGGCTCGAAAAGTGCAACGAAACCATCAAATTTTAGCTAGAAACTGTATTTTTGTCGATTTTTATTGAATTTGAACTATATTTCAACGATTTTTGATAGTTCTGAGCCACCAAACACACTTAAAGCATGCAGAATCGACTCAGAATAGGAAAAGGAGACGTTTAGGTCAATTTTATGCATTCTGGCGTTCGTAGATACAAGAAAACTGTTAAAATTCTTCAGAAACGTCACTTTTGAAGTGTTTTCTTGTACTTTTAAGCCACTCAGATACCCTACGGGCTCGGAAAGTGCAACGAAACCATCAAATTTTAGCTAGAAACTGCATTTTTGTCGATTTTTATTGAATTTGAACTATATTTCAACGATTTTTGATGGTTCTGAACCACCAAACACACTTAAAGCATGCAGAATCGACTCAGAATAGGAAAAGGAGACGTTTAGGTCAATTTTATGCATTCTGGCGTTCGTAGATACAAGAAAACTGTTAAAATTCTTCAGAAACGTCACTTTTGAAGTGTTTTCTTGTACTTTTAAGCCACTCAGATACCCTACGGGCTCGGAAAGTGCAACGAAACCATCAAATTTTAGCTAGAAACTGTATTTTTGTCGATTTTTATTGAATTTGAACTATATTTCAACGATTTTTGATGGTTCTGAGCCACCAAACACACTTAAAGCATGCAGAATCGACTCAGAATAGGAAAAGGAGACGCTTAGGTCAATTTTATGCATTCTGGCGATCGTAGATACAAGAAAACTGTTAAAATTCTTCAGAAACGTCACTTTTGAAGTGTTTTCTTGTACTTTTAAGCTACTCAGATACCCTACGGGCTCGGAAAGTGCAACAAAACCATCAAATTTTAGCTAGAAACTGTATTTTTGTCGATTTTTATTGAATTTGAACTATATTTCAACGATTTTTGATGGTTCTGAGCCACCAAACACACTTAAAGCATGCAGAATCGACTCAGAATAGGAAAAGGAGACGTTTAGGTGAATTTTATGCATTCTGGCGTTCGTAGATACAAGAAAACTGTTAAAATTCTTCAGAAACGTCACTTTTGAAGTGTTTTCTTGTACTTTTAAGCCACTCAGATACCCTACGGGCTTGGAAAGTGCAACGAAACCATCAAATTTTAGCTAGAAACTGTATTTTTGTCGATTTTTAATGAATTTGAACTATATTTCAACGATTTTTGATGGTTCTGAGCCACCAAACACACTTAAAGCATGCAGAATCGACTCAGAATAGGAAAAGGAGACGTTTAGGTCAATTTTATTCATTCTGGCGTTCGTACGGTATCTGAGTGGCTTAAAAGTACAAGAAAACACTTCAAAAGTGATGTTTCTGAAGAATTTTAACAGTTTTCTTGTATCTACGAACGCCAGAATGCATAAAATTTACCTAAACGTCTCCTTTTCCTATTCTGAGTCGATTCTGCATGCTTTAAGTGTGTTTGGTGGCTCAGAACCATCAAAAATCGTTAAAAAATAGTTCAAATTCAATAAAAATCGACAAAAATACAGTTTCTAGCTAAAATTTGATGGTTTCGTTGCACTTTCCGAGCCCGTTGGGTATCTGAGTGGCTTAAAAGTACAAGAAAACACTTCAAAAGTGACGTTTCTGAAGAATTTTAACAGTTTTCTTGTATCTACGAACGGAAGAATGCATAAAATTGATCTAAACGTCTCCTTTTCCTATTCTGAGTCGATTCTGCATGCTTTAAGTGTGTTTGGTGGCTCAGAACCATCAAAAATCGTTGAAATATAGTTCAAAAAGTGACGTTTCTGAAGAATTTTAACAGTTTTCTTGTATCTACGAACGTCAGAATGCATAAAATTGACCTAAACGTCTACTTTTCCTATTCTGAGTCGATTCTGCATGCTTTAAGTGTGTTTGGTGGCTCAGAACCATCAAAAATCGTTGAAATGTAGTTCAAATTCAATAAAAATCGACAAAAATACAGTTTCTAGCTAAAATTTGATGGTTTCGTTGCACTTTCCGAGCCCGTAGGGTATCTGAGTGGCTTAAAAGTACAAGAAAACACTTGAAAAGTGACGTTTCTGAAAAATTTTAACAGTTTTCTTGTATCTACGAACGCCAGAATGCAAAAAATTGACCTAAACGTCTTCTTTTCCTATTCTGAGTCGATTCTGCATGCTTTAAGTGTGTTTGGTGGCTCAGAACCATCAAAAATCGTTGAAATATAGTTCAAATTCAATAAAAATCCACAAAAATACAGTTTCTAGCTAAAATTTGATGGTTTCGTTGCACTTTCCGAGCCCGTAGGGTATCTGAGTGGCTTAAAAGTACAAGAAAACACTTCAAAAGTGACGTTTCTGAAGAATTTTAACAGTTTTCTTGTATCTACGAACGCCAGAATGCATAAAATTGACTTAAACGTCTCCTTTTCCTATTCTGAGTCGATTCTGCATGCTTTAAGTGTGTTTGGTGGCTCAGAACCATCAAAAATCGTTGAAATATAGTTCAAATTCAATAAAAATCGACAAAAATACAGTTTCTAGCTGAAATTTGATGGTTTCGTTGCACTTTCCGAGCCCGTAGGGTATCTGAGTGGCTTAAAAGTACAAGAAAACGCTTCAAAAGTGACGTTTCTGAAGAATTTTAACAGTTTTCTTGTATCTACGAACGCCAGAATGCATAAGATTGACCTAAACGCCTCCTTTTCCTATTCTGAGTCGATTCTGCATGCTTAAAGTGTGTTTGGTGGCTCAGAACCATCAAAAATCGTTGAAATATAGTTCAAATTCAATAAAAATCGACAAAAATACAGTTTCTAGCTAAAATCTGATGGTTTCGTTGCACTTTCCGAGCCCGTAGGGTATCTGAGTGGCTTAAAAGTACAAGAAAACACTTCAAAAGTGACGTTTCTGAAGAATTTTAACAGTTTCCTTGTATCTACGAACGCCAGAATGCATAAAATTGACCTAAACGTCTTCTTTTCATATTCTGAGTCGATTCTGCATGCTTTAAGTGTGTTTGGTGGCTCAGAACCATCAAAAATCGTTGAAATATAGTTCAAATTCAATAAAAATCCACAAAAATACAGTTTCTAGCTAAAATTTGATGGTTTCGTTGCACTTTCCGAGCCCGTAGGGTATCTGAGTGGCTTAAAAGTACAAGAAAACGCTTCAAAAGTGACGTTTCTGAAGAATTTTAACAGTTTTCTTGTATCTACGAACGCCAGAATGCATAAAATTGACCTAAACGTCTCCTTTTCCTATTCTGAGTCGATTCTGCATGCTTTAAGTGTGTTTGGTGGCTCAGAACCATCAAAAGTCGTTGAAATATAGTTCAAATTCAATAAAAATCGACAAAAATACAGTTTCTAGCTAAAATTTGATGGTTTCGTTGCACTTTCCGAGCCCGTTGGGTATCTGAGTGGCTTAAAAGTACAAGAAAACACTTCAAAAGTGACGTTTCTGAAGAATTTTAACAGTTTTCTTGTATCTACGAACGCCAGAATGCATATAATTGACCTAAACGTCTCCTTTTCCTATTCTGAGTCGATTCTGCATGCATTGAGTGTGTTTGGTGGCTCAGAACCATCAAAAATCGTTGAAATATAGTTCAAATTCAATAAAAATCGACAAAAATACAGTTTCTAGCTAAAATTTGATGGTTTCGTTGCACTTTCCGAGTCCGTAGGGTATCTGAGTGGCTTAAAAGTACAAGAAAACACTTCAAAAGTGACGTTTCTGAAGAATTTTAACAGTTTTCTTGTATCTACGAACGCCAGAATGCATAAAATTGACCTAAACGTCTCCTTTTCCTATTCTGAGTCGATTCTGCATGCTTTAAGTGTGTTTGGTGGCTCAGAACCATCAAAAATCGTTGAAATATAGTTCAAATTCAATAAAAATCAACAAAAATACAGTTTCTAGCTAAAATTTGATGGTTTCGTTGCACTTTCCGAGCCCGTAGGGTATCTGAGTGGCTTAAAAGTACAAGAAAACACTTCAAAAGTGACGTTTCTGAAGAATTTTAACAGTTTTCTTGTATCTACGAACGCCAGAATGCATGAAATTGACCTAAACGTCTCCTTTTCCTATTCTGAGTCGATTCTGCATGCTTTAAGTGTGTTTGGTGGCTCAGAACCATCAAAAATCGTTGAAATATAGTTCAAATTCAATAAAAATCGACAAAAATACAGTTTCTAGCTAAAATGTGATGGTTTCGTTGCACTTTCCGAGCCCGTAGGGTATCTGAGTGGCTTAAAAGTACAAGAAAACACTTCAAAAGTGACGTTTCTGAAGAATTTTAACAGTTTTCTTGTATCTACGAACGCCAGAATGCATAAAATTGATCTAAACGTCTCCTTTTCCTATTCTGAGTCGATTCTGCATGCTTTAAGTGTGTTTGGTGGCTCAGAACCATCAAAAATCGTTGAAATATAGTTCAAAAAGTGACGTTTCTGAAGAATTTTAACAGTTTTCTTGTATCTACGAACGCCAGAATGCATAAAATTTGCCTAAACGTCTCCTTTTCCTATTCTGAGAAGATTCTGCATGCTTTAAGTGTGTTTGGTGGCTCAGAACCGTCAAAAATCGTTGAAATATAGTTCAAATTCAATAAAAATCGACAAAAATACAGTTTCTAGCTAAAATTTGATGGTTTCGTTGCACTTTCCGAGCCCGTAGGGTATCTGAGTGGCTTAAAAGTACAAGAAAACACTTCAAAAGTGACGTTTCTGAAAAATTTTAACAGTTTTCTTGTATCTACGAACGCCAGAATGCATAAAATTGATCTAAACGTCTCCTTTTCCTATTCTGAGTCGATTCTGCATGCTTTAAGTGTGTTTGGTGGCTCAGAACCATCAAAAATCGTTGAAATATAGTTCAAAAAGTGACGTTTCTGAAGAATTTTAACAGTTTTCTTGTATCTACGAACGTCAGAATGCATAAAATTGACCTAAACGTCTCCTTTTCCTATTCTGAGTCGATTCTGCATGCTTTAAGTGTGTTTGGTGGCTCAGAACCATCAAAAATCGTTGAAATATAGTTCAAATTCAATAAAAATCGACAAAAATACAGTTTCTAGCTAAAATTTGATGGTTTCGTTGCACTTTCCGAGCCCGTAGGGTATCTGAGTGGCTTAAAAGTACAAGAAAACACTTGAAAAGTGACGTTTCTGAAGAATTTGAACAGTTTTCTTGTATCTACGAACGCCAGAATGCATAAAATTGACCTAAACGTCTCCTTTTCCTATTCTGAGTCGATTCTGCATGCTTTAAGTGTGTTTGGTGGCTCAGAACCATCAAAAATCGTTGAAATATAGTTCAAATTCAATAAAAATCGACAAAAATACAGTTTCTAGCTAAAATTTGATCGTTTCGTTGCACTCTCCGAGCCCGTAGGGTATCTGAGTGGCTTAAAAGTACAAGAAAACACTTCAAAAGTGACGTTTCTGAAGAACTTTAACAGTTTTCTTGTATCTACGAACGCCAGAATGCATAAAATTGATTTAAACGTCTCCTTTTCCTATTCTGAGTCGATTCTGCATGCTTTAAGTGTGTTTGGTGGCTCAGAACCATCAAAAATCGTTGAAATATAGTTCAAATTCAATAAAAATCGACAAAAATACAGTTTCTAGCTAAAATTTGATGGTTTCGTTGCACTTTCCGAGCCCGTTGGGTATCTGAGTGGCTTAAAAGTACAAGAAAACACTTCAAAAGTGACGTTTCTGAAGAATTTTAACAGTTTTCTTGTATCTACGAACGCCAGAATGCATAAAATTGACCTAAACGTCTCCTTTTCCTATTCTGAGTCGATTCTGCATGCTTTAAGTGTGTTTGGTGGCTCAGAACCATCAAAAATCGTTCAAATATAGTTCAAATTCAATAAAAATCGACAAAAATACAGTTTCTAGCTAAAATTTGATGGTTTCGTTGCACTTTCCGAGCCCGTAGGGTATCTGAGTGGCTTAAAAGTACAAGAAAACACTCCAAAAGTGACGTTTCTGAAGAATTTTAACAGTTTTCTTGTATCTACGAACGCCAGAATGCATAAAATTGACCTAAACGTCTCTTTTTCCTATTCTGAGTCGATTCTGCATGCTTTAAGTGTGTTTGGTGGCTCAGAACCATCAAAAATCGTTGAAATATAGTTCAAATTCAATAAAAATCGAAAAAAATACAGTTTCTAGCTAAAATTTGATGGTTTCGTTGCACTTTCCGAGCCCATAGGGTATCTGAGTGGCTTAAAAGTACAAGAAAACACTTCAAAAGTGACGTTTCTGAAGAATTTTAACAGTTTCTTTGTATCTACGAACGCCAGAATACATAAAATTGACCTAAACGTCTCCTTTTCCTATTCTGAGTCGATTCTGCATGCTTTAAGTGTGTTTGGTGGCTCAGAACCATCAAAAATCGTTGAAATATAGTTCAAATTCAATAAAAATCGACAAAAATACAGTTTCTAGCTAAAATTTGATGGTTTCGTTGCACTTTCCGAGCCCGTAGGGTATCTGAGTGGCTTAAAATTACAAGAAAACACTTCAAAAGTGACGTTTCTGAAGAATTTTAACAGTTTTCTTGTATCTACGAACGCCAGAGTGCATAAAATTGACCTAAACGTCTCCTTTTCCTATTCTGAGTCGATTCTGCAAGCTCTAAGTGTGTTTGGTGGCTCAGAACCATCAAAAATCGTTGAAAAATAGTTCAAATTCAATAAAAATCGACAAAAATACAGTTTCTAGCTAAAATTTGATGGTTCCGTTGCACTTTCCGAGCCCGTAGGGTATCTGAGTGGCTTAAAAGTACAAGAAAACACTTCAAAAGTGACGTTTCTGAAGAATTTTAACAGTTTTCTTGTATCTACGAACGCCAGAATGCATAAAATTGACCTAAACGTCTCTTTTTCCTATTCTGAGTCGATTCTGCATGCTTTAAGTGTGTTTGGTGGCTCAGAACCATCAAAAATCGTTGAAATATAGTTCAAATTCAATAAAAATCGACAAAAATACAGTTTCTAGCTACAATTTGATGGTTTCGTTGCACTTTCCGAGCCCGTAGGGTATCAGAGTGGCTTAAAAATACAAGAAAACACTTCAAAAGTGACGTTTCTGAAGAATTTTAACAGTTTTCTTGTATCTACGAACGCCAGAATACATAAAATTGACCTAAACGTCTCCTTTTCCTATTCTGAGTCGATTCTGCATGCTTTAAGTGTGTTTGGTGGCTCAGAACCATCAAAAATCGTTGAAATATAGTTCAAATTCAATAAAAATCGACAAAAATACAGTTTCTAGCTAAAATTTGATGGTTTCGTTGCACTTTCCGAGCCCGTTGGGTTTCTGAGTGGCTTAAAAGTACAAGAAAACACTTCAAAAGTGCCGTTTCTGAAGAATTTTAACAGTTTTCTTGTATCTACGAACGCCAGAATGCATAAAATTGACCTAAACGTCTCCTTTTCTTATTCTGAGTCGATTCTGCATGCTTTAAGTGTGTTTGGTGGCTCAGAACCATCAAAAATCGTTGAAATATAGTTCAAATTCAATAAAAATCGACAAAAATACAGCTTCTAGCTAAAATTTGATGGTTTCGTTGCACTTTCCGAGCCCATTGGTTATCTGAGTGGCTTAAAAGTACAAGAAAACACTTCAAAAGTGACGTTTCTGTAGAATTTTAACAGTTTTCTTGTATCTAAGAACGCCAGAATGCATAAAATTGACCTAAACGTCTCCTTTTCCTATTCTGAGTCGATTCTGCATGCTTTAAGTGTGTTTGGTGGCTCAGAACCATCAAAAATCGTTGAAATATAGTTCAAATTCAATAAAAATCGACAAAAATACAGTTTCTAGCTAAAATTTGATGGTTTCGTTGCACTTTCCGAGCCCGTAGGGTATCTGAGTGGCTTAAAAGTACAAGAAAACACTTCAAAAGTGACGTTTCTGAAGAATTTTAACAGTTTTCTTGTATCTACGAACGCCAGAATGCATAAAATTGACCTAAACGTCTCCTTTTCCTATTCTGAGTCGATTCTGCATGCTTTAAGTGTGTTTGGTGGCTCAGAACCATCAAAAATTGTTGAAATATAGTTCAAATTCAATAAAAATCGACAAAAATACAGTTTCTAGCTAAAATTTGATGGTTTCGTTGCACTTTCCGAGCCCGTAGGGTATCTGAGTGGCTTAAAATTACAAGAAAACACTTCAAAAGTGACGTTTCTGAAGAATTTTAACAGTTTTCTTGTATCTACGAACGCCAGAATGCATAAAATTGACCTAAACGTCTCCTTTTCCTATTCTGAGTCGATTCTGCATGCTTTAAGTGTGTTTGGTGGCTCAGAACCATCAAAAATCGTTGAAATATAGTTCAAATTCAATAAAAATCGACAAAAATACAGTTTCTAGCTAAAATTTGATGGTTTCGTTGCACTTTCCGAGCCCGTAGGGTATCTGAGTGGCTTAAAAGTACAAGAAAACACTTCAAAAGTGACGTTTCTGAAGAATTTTAACAGTTTTCTTGTATCTACGAACGCCAGAATGCATAAAATTGACCTAAACGTCTCCTTTTCCTATTCTGAGTCGATTTTGCATGCTTTAAGTGTGTTTGGTGGCTCAGAACAATCAAAAATCGTTGAAATATAGTTCAAATTCAATAAAAATCGACAAAAATACAGTTTCTAGCTAAAATTTAATGGTTTCTTTGCACTTTCCGAGCCCGTAGGGTATCTGAGTGGCTTAAAAGTACAAGAAAACACTCCAAAAGTGACGTTTCTGAAGAATTTTAACAGTTTTCTTGTATCTACGAACGCCAGAATGCATAAAATTGACCTAAACATCTCCTTTTCCTATTCTGAGTCGATTATGCATGCTTTAAGTGTGTTTGGTGGCTCAGAACCATCAAAAAACTTTGAAATATAGTTCAAATTCAATAAAAATCGACAAAAATACAGTTTCTAGCTAAAATTTTATGGTTTCGTTGCACTTTCCGAGCCCGTAGGGTATCTGAGTGGCTTAAAAGTACAAGAAAACACTTGAAAAGTGACGTTTCTGAAGAATTTTAACAGTTTTCTTGTATCTACGAACGCCAGAATGCATAAAATTGGCCTAAACGTCTCCTTTTCCTATTCTGAGTCGATTCTGCATGCTTTAAGTGTGTTTGGTGGCTCAGAACCATCAAAAAACGTTGAAATATAGTTCAAATTCAATAAAAATCGACAAAAATACAGTTTCTAGATAAAATTTGATGGTTTCGTTGCACTTTCCGAGCCCGTAGGGTATCTGAGTGGCTTAAAAGTACAAGAAAACACTTCAAAAGTGACGTTTCTGAAGAATTTTAACAGTTTTCTTGTCTCTACGAACGCCAGAATGCATAAAATTGACCTAAACGTCTCCTTTTCCTATTCTGAGTCGATTCTGCATGCTTTAAGTGTGTTTGGTGGCTCAGAACCATCAAAAATCGTTGAAATATAGTTCAAATTCAATAAAACTCGACAAAAATACAGTTTCTAGCTAAAATTTGATGGTTTCGTTGCACTTTCCGAGCCCGTAGGTTATCTGAGTGGCTTAAAAGTACAAGAAAACACTTCAAACTGACGTTTCTGAAGAATTTTAACAGTTTTCTTGTATCTACGAACGCCAGAATGCATAAAATTGACCTAAACGTCTCCTTTTCGTATTCTGAGTCGATTTTGCATGCTTTAAGTGTGTTTGGTGGCTCAGAACCATCAAAAATCGTTGAAATATAGTTCAAATTCAATAAAAATCGACAAAAATACAGTTTCTAGCTAAAATTTGATGGTTTCGTTGCACTTTCCGAGCCCGTAGGTTATCTGAGTGGCTTAAAAGTACAAGAAAACACTTCAAACTGACGTTTCTGAAGAATTTTAACAGTTTTCTTGTATCTACGAACGCCAGAATGCATAAAATTGACCTAAACGTCTCCTTTTCCTATTCTGAGTCGATTTTGCATGCTTTAAGTGTGTTTGGTGGCTCAGAACAATCAAAAATCGTTGAAATATAGTTCAAATTCAATAAAAATCGACAAAAATACAGTTTCTAGCTAAAATTTAATGGTTTCTTTGCACTTTCCGAGCCCGTAGGGTATCTGAGTGGCTTAAAAGTACAAGAAAACACTCCAAAAGTGACGTTTCTGAAGAATTTTAACAGTTTTCTTGTATCTACGAACGCCAGAATGCATAAAATTGACCTAAACATCTCCTTTTTCTATTCTGAGTCGATTCTGCATGCTTTAAGTGTGTTTGGTGGCTCAGAACCATCAAAAATCGTTGAAATATAGTTCAAATTCAATAAAAATCCACAAAAATACAGTTTCTAGCTAAAATTTGATGGTTTCGTTGCACTTTCCGAGCCCGTAGGGTATCTGAGTGGCTTAAAAGTACAAGAAAACACTTCAAAAATTGAATTTGAACTATATTTCAACGATTTTTGATGGTTCTGAGCCACCAAACACACTTGAAGCATGCAGAATCGACTCAGAATAGGAAAAGGAGACGTTTAGGTCAATTTTATGCATTCTGGCGTTCGTAGATACAAGAAAACTGTTAAAATTCTTCAGAAACGTCACTTTTGAAGTGTTTTCTTGTACTTTTAAGCCACTCAGATACCCTAAGGGCTCGGAAAGTGCAACGAAACCATCAAATTTTAGCTAGAAACTGTATTTTTGTTGATTTTTATTGAATTTGAACTATATTTCAACGATTTTTGATGGTTCTGAGCCACCAAACACACTTAAAGCATGCAGAATCGACTCAGAATAGGAAAAGGAGACGTTTAGTTCAATTTTATGCATTCTGGCGTTCGTAGATACAAGAAAACTGTTAAAATTCTTCAGAAAAGTCACTTTTGAAGTGTTTTCTTGTACTTTTAAGCCACTCAGATACACTACGGGCTCGGAAAGTGCAACGAAACCATCAAATTTTAGCTAGAAACTGTATTTTTGTCGATTTTTATTGAATTTGAACTATATTTCAACGATTTTTGATGGTTCTGGGCCACCAAACACACTTAAAGCATGCAGAATCGACTCAGAATAGGAAAAGGAGACGTTTAGGTCAATTTTATGCATTCTGGCGTTCGTAGATACAAGAAAACTGTTAAAATTCTTCAGAAACGTCACTTTTGAAGTGTTTTCTTGTACTTTTAAGCCACTCAGATACCCTACGGGCTCGGAAAGTGCAACGAAACCAACAAATTTTAGCTAGAAACTGTATTTTTGTCGATTTTTATTGAATTTGAACTATATTTCAACGATTTTTGATGGTTCTGAGCCACCAAACACACTTAAAGCATGCAGAATCGACTCAGAATAGGAAAAGGAGACGTTTAGGTCAATTTTATGCATTCTGGCGTTCGTAGATACAAGAAAACTGTTAAAATTCTTCAGAAACGTCACTTTTGAAGTGTTTTCTTGTACTTTTAAGCCACTCAGATACCCTACGGGCTCGGAAAGTGCAACGAAACCATCAAATTTTAGCTAGAAACTGTATTTTTGTCGATTTTTATTGAATTTGAATTAATTTCAACGATTTTTGATGGTTCTGAGCCACCAAACACACTTAAAGCTTGCAGAATCGACTCAGAATAGGAAAAGGAGACGTTTAGGTCAATTTTATGCATTTTGGCGTTCGTAGATACAAGAAAACTATTAAAATTCTTCAGAAACGTCACTTTTGAAGTGTTTTCTTGTACTTTTAAGCAACTCAGATACCCACGGGCTCGGAAAGTGCAACGAAACCATCAAATTTTAGCTAGAAACTGTATTTTTGTCGATTTTTATTGAATTTGAACTATATTTCAACGATTTTTGATGGTTCTGAACCACCAAACACACTTAAAGCATGCAGAATCGACTCAGAATAGGAAAAGGAGACGTTTAGGTCAATTTTATGCATTCTGGCGTTCGTAGATACAAGAAAACTGTTAAAATTCTTCAGAAACGTCACTTTTGAAGTGTTTTCTTGTACTTTTAAGCCACTCAGATACCCTACGGGCTCGGAAAGTGCAACGAAACCATCAAATTTTAGCTAGAAACTGTATTTTTGTCGATTTTTATTGAATTTGAACTATTTTTCAACGATTTTTGATGGTTCTGAGCCACCAAACACACTTAAAGCATGCAGAATCGACTCAGAATAGGAAAAGGAGACGTTTAGGTCAATTTTATGCATTCTGGCGTTCGTAGATACAAGAAAACTGTTAAAATTCTTCAGAAACGTCACTTTTGAAGTGTTTTCTTGTACTTTTAAGCCACTCAGATACCCTACGGGCTCGGAAAGTGCAACGAAACCATCAAATTTTAGCTAGAAACTGTATTTTTGTCGATTTTTATTGAATTTGAACTATATTTCAACGATTTTTGATGGTTCTGAGCCACCAAACACACTTAAAGCATGCAGAATCGACTCAGAATAGGAAAAGGAGACGTTTAGGTCAATTTTATGCATTCTGGCGTTCGTAGATACAAGAAAACTGTTAAAATTCTTCAGAAACGTCACTTTTGAAGTGTTTTCTTGTTCTTTTAAGCCACTCAGATACCCTACGGGCTCGGAAAGTGCAACGAAACCATCAAATTTTAGCTAGAAACTGTATTTTTGTCGATTTTTATTGAATTTGAACTATATTTCAACGATTTTTGATGGTTCTGAGCCACCAAACACACTTACAGCATGCAGAATCGACTCAGAATAGGAAAAGGAGAAGTTTAGGTCAATTTTATGCATTCTCGCGTTCGTAGATACAAGAAAACTGTTAAAATTCTTCAGAAACGTCACTTTTGAATTGTTTTCTTGTACTTTTAAGCCACTCAGATACCCAACGGGCTCGGAAAGTGCAACGAAACCATCAAATTTTAGCTAGAAACTGTATTTTTGTCGATTTTTATTGAATTTGAACTATATTTCAACGATTTTTGATGGTTCTGAACCACCAAACACACTTATAGCATGCAGAATCGACTCAGAATAGGAAAAGGAGACGTTTAGGTCAATTTTATGCATTCTGGCGTTCGTAGATACAAGAAAACTGTTAAAATTCTTCAGAAACGTCACTTTTGAAGTGTTTTCTTGTACTTTTAAGCCACTCAGATACCCTACGGGCTCGGAAAGTGCAACGAAACCATCAAATTTTAGCTAGAAACTGTATTTTTGTCGATTTTTATTGAATTTGAACTATATTTCAACGATTTTTGATGGTTCTGAGCCACCAAACACACTTAAAGCATGCAGAATCGACTCAGAATAGGAAAAGGAGACGTTTAGGTCAAATTTATGCATTCTGGCGTTCGTAGATACAAGAAAACTGTTAAAATTCTTCAGAAACGTCACTTTTGAAGTGTTTTCTTGTACTTTTAAGCCACTCAGATACCCTACGGGCTCGGAAAGTGCAACGAAACCATCAAATTTTAGCTAGAAACTGTATTTTTGTCGATTTTTATTGAATTTGGACTATATTTCAACGATTTTTGATGGTTCTGAGCCACCAAACACACTTAAAGCATGCAGAATCGACTCAGAATAGGAAAAGGAGACGTTTAGGTCAATTTTATGCATTCTGGCGTTCGTAGATACAAGAAAACTGTTAAAATTCTTCAGAAACGTCACTTTTGAAGTGTTTTCTTGTACTTTTAAGCCACTCAGATACCCAACGGGCTCGGAAAGTGCAACGAAACCATCAAATTTTAGCTAGAAACTGTATTTTTGTCGATTTTTATTTAATTTGAACTATATTTCAACGATTTTTGATGGTTCTGAGCCACCAAACACACTTAAAGCATGCAGAATCGACTCAGAATAGGAAAAGGAGACGTTTAGGTCAATTTTATGCATTCTGGCGTTCGTAGATACAAGAAAACTGTTAAAATTCTTCAGAAACGTCACTTTTGAAGTGTTTTTTTGTACTTTTAAGCCACTCAGATACCCTACGGGCTCGGAAAGTGCAACGAAACCATCAAATTTTAGCTAGAAACTGTATTTTTGTCGATTTTTATTGAATTTGAACTATATTTCAACGATTTGTGATGGTTCTGAGCCACCAAACACACTTAAAGCATGCAGAATCGACTCAGAATAGGAAAAGGAGACGTTTAGGTCAATTTTATCCATTCTGGCGTTCGTAGATACAAGAAAACTGTTAAAATTCTTCAGAAACGTCACTTTTGAAGTGTTTTCTTGTACTTTTAAGCCACTCAGATACCCTACGGGCTCGGAAAGTGCAACGAAACCATCAAATTTTAGCTAGAAACTGTATTTTTGTCGATTTTTATTGAATTTGAACTATATTTCAACGATTTTTGATGGTTCTGAGCCACCAAACACACTTAAAGCATGCAGAATCGACTCAGAATAGGAAAAGGAGACGTTAAGGTCAATTTTATGCATTCTGGCGTTCGTAGATACAAGAAAACTGTTAAAATTCTTCAGAAACGTCACTTTCGAAGTGTTTTCTTGTACTTTTAAGCCACTCAGATACCCTACGGGCTCGGAAAGTGCAACGAAACCCTCAAATTTTAGCTAGAAACTGTATTTTTGTCGATTTTTATTGAGTAGTTATATAGTGGGGGTTCTAGACCAGGTCAAATGAGGTCAAACTTGTCCAGCTCCCCCATTACTTTTCATCGAGCGGTCATTGACCTTTCATTTGTTGTCGAGCTTGTCGGTGCACGTGGCTGACCTTGCCAGCTGGTCCAGCTCCCCCATTACTTTTCATCGGGCGATCATTGACCTAGTCGTTGCTCGACCTTTGTCGTTTATTGCCCTCGTTCATCTCGAGATCTATCCCCTCTTTTCGTTTAGGTCGGGCAGGGATCTCGGACGCAATCTCGCTTCCCCACTTCCGTTTTATACTTGTATAAAAGTCGATGGATTCGTCTGTAGGAATTAATTAGTTTTTTGAATTCAATTATTTAACACTTTGTAAAGTTGAAATGTCATCTTTCATTTCTACCTTGAATAAAGAGTCTCACTTGCAAGCTTTTGTGAGTGCGAAAACTTTAGAACAAAATAAAAAATTCTTAACAAAAAATTTTAGTAAACTCTCTACAAAGTACGGTGACAAGATATTTGTGGAACTTGAAGAGTCTAGAACGATACTTCCACAGAGATTTACCGAAAAATTCACCGACTCAGTGATCAGCGATCTGAACCAGAAGATCGTGAACGGCTTAAAATTGTACTTGGTAAATAGAGGTCCGATCGGTCGAACCATCAATATCGAATTTATCGAAGAATGAAGAAGGCATTGGTTCATGTGGAAAACAAATCAAGTGCAGTTAGACTGCTTCGTCGTAGATTAGAATTACATTTAAAACGAATTAGTTATTTAAAAGAAGCTATTAAAATGTATGAAATAAGAACTAAATTGAATAATCTTAAGCTGTAATAGAAATTATAATAAATATTATTTAATTCGTTCGGTGTATTATTTTCCCCAGTCTCATGTAAAAAATATTTGATTGCAAACTGTCATGAATAACAGACGTGTTTGTTTCGACAAAGTTCCGGTTATTTTCTTAATAAATGATAAAGAATTAATACTTGGTTATACGATGTTAAAAGATTTCAAATGAATGTGGAACGTTTCGAATTGCAAATAAAGCCCTTAATCGAAAAAATGATGGAGAAGAAGCGAAAATTTAGAGAAACAATCGAAAAATTGGATTCAGAATTGATAATTATTCAGCAAAGAAAATCAGTTAAATAACTGTGCACATTGCGGTTAAACCACTGCGTCGTAAATTAGATTTAAATTTAAAACTTATTAGTTTCTTAAAATGTATAAAATACGAACTAGTTTGTATAATCTTAAGCTGTAATTGAAATTATAATAAATATTGTTTATTTCGTTTAGTGTATTATTTTCCCCAGTCTCATATAAAATTATTTAATTGCGAATAACAGCAACGAATAAAAGCCGTGTTTGCTCCGACAAAACTCCTGTTATTTTCTTAATAAATAAATGTTCATCAGCAACTTTCTGCCGATGTAAGCTTATTTGTCCGTAATTATTAGAATAAAATCTCAAATGTCAGAAGGCGAGTGTGTTGTTAAAAATTAAAAAAATTGTTACTTACGACATTGAAAACAGGCAATAAAATTATCCGTTCTCCCTCGAAAACATTCATATACACACACGCACACTTCACAGAAGCCACCATTTAGTTCAACAAAACCACCTTTTTCCCAAATCTTTTCACAGTAAAATTCATAAACCGTAACACGCCGCCCGTCATTATTACAACAAAGAATTAAATAACGCGATGCTGTTTCAGCAAATTCTTACGGAACTGGACGCTTTTATCTAAATAGACAGGGACGTATTCGGAAATATTACAAAAAAAAAAGAATAATCGCTTGAGGAATAAAAATTGTTTATTTCGTTTGGTGTATTATTTTTCGGTTGGTTTTTGATGGTTTTTTGGTGCCTTTTGATGTTTTTTTTTTTGGTGTCTTTTGATGTTTTTTTTTGTTGGTTTTCGATGGTTTTTTGGTGTCTTTTGAGAGTTTTTTGTTGGTTTTTGATGGTTTTTTGGTGTCTTTTGATGTTTTTTTGTTGGTTTTTTATGGCTTTTTTGTTCAGCATCGCGAGACGTGTTTGTTTCGGTTATTTTGTTAATAAATGATAAAAAAAGCCGAAATCATACTTGGTTATACGATGTTAAGAGATTTCAAATGAACGTTTCGAAATACAAATAAAGCCCTTAATCGAAAAAATGATGGAGAAGATGCGAAAAGTTTGAGAAGCAATCGAGAAATTACATTCAGAAAAAATCAACTGTTTCGAAATATGCATTGGGATATTGCGGTTAAACTACTGCGTAGTAAAAAAATATGTGTGTAGTCAACTTTTTTTTTTACTTGATTCTATTTCTTGCAAGTCATCATTTCCGTTCTGAAGAATTGATGACTTGTAAGGATAAGTTTGCTTAGATTAAAAATTTTGCTGCGTAGACGGGTACAACATTTCATCATTTCCGTTTAATTTTGTTTAGGTCAACAATTTTCCGCCATATTTAATTGAAATCCAGTTCTTTTTATAAACAATATAAAAATATGTGTGTAATCAAATATTTTTTTAATTTAATTTTATTTCTTGCAAGTCATCATTTCCGTTCTAAGGAAATGATGACTTGCAAGAATAATTTTGCTTAGATTAGCAATTTCATACATTAGGAGATAGGCCCAATTCTGAATCAAACCCGTTAAAATTTAAAGGTTGAAAAAAAATAAACAGGCAATCAGATTTACGGATTTAACTCGTTACTATGGAAATTTGCAATGTAACACCCTTTAAATTTAACAACTATGATTCAGAATTGCCCCTTATTCCGATTTATATTTAAAAACGACAAAAAGACATCAAAACTCATCAAAAAACCATTAAAAACCTTTATTATGCTTTTTGATCGCTTTTGATGTTTTTTTGATGCTTTTTGAAGGTTTTTTGTTTTGGTCAAAAAACCATCAAAAAAACGTTTTTTGTGTGTTTTCACATAAAATTCAACATATTCCTAAATACGCCTCTGGCTAGCGTTGATCAGCTAAAAACACGTACCAACAAGAAGTGTTTGTCAAGAAAGCATGAATAATTTCATGTTAAGCAGAGCCGTGTATTTTAGGTGAATAAAATAGATCGATTTTAATGAAACACACGTCGAAATGATGTGTGTCTCTGGATGCATCTAATTATTTACGTTTCTTTCTTTTGTGTGTTTTCACATAAAATTCAACATATTCCTAAATACGCCGTTTACAATTTTTACTGCGTAGACAAGTACGGATTCACTGAAACATGATTTTTTAATAATAAAATTGTTTCGTAGATAGGGGTGGGATAACTGCAACACGTTTCATAATTTCCGTTTAATTTTGTTTAGATCAACAATTTTCCGCCATATTTAATTGAAATTATAAGGAAATGATGACTTGTAAGGATAATTTTGCTTAGATTAACAATTTTTGCTGCGTAGACAGGTAGGTACAACGTTTCATCATTTCCGTTTAATTTTGTGAAGGTCAACAATTTTCCGCCATATTTAATTGAAATCAAATTCTTTTTATAAACAATATAAAAATATGTGTGTAATCAACTATTTTTTTATTTGATTCTATTTCTTGCAAGTCAATATTTCCGTTCTAAGGAAATGATGACTTGCAAGGATAATTTTGCTTAGATCAGCAATTTCATACCTTAGGAGAATATTCCGATTTATATTTAAAAACTGCAAAAAGACATCAAAACTCATCAAAAAAAACATTAAAAACCTTTTTTTATGCTTTTTGATGGCTTTTGGTGTTTTTTTTTTATGCTTTGTGATGGTTTTTTGTTTTGATCAAAAAACCACAAAAAAAAAAACGTTTTTTGTGTTTTCACATAAAATTCAACATATTCCTAAATACGCCTCTGGCTAGCGTTGATCAGCTAAAAACACGTACCAACAAGTGTTCGCCAAGAAAGTATGAATAATTTCATGTTAACCAGAGCCGTGCATTTTAGGTGAATAAAATTAAATTTCTCGAATAACAAACGGTCGATTTTAATGAAACATACGTCGAAATGATTTGTATCTCTGGATGCATCTAATTATTTACGTTTCTTTTTTTGTGTGTTTTCACATAAAATTCGACATATACCTAAATACGCCTCTGGCTAGCGAACGCGATGCTGTTTCAGCAAATTCTTACGAAATTGGACGCTTTTATCTCATTAGTCAGGGACGTATTTGAAAAAAGAAGAATTGTCGCTTGAGGGTGTCAAAGGGCAGGAAGTTTACAATTTTTGCTACGTAGACAAGTACGGGTTCACTGAAACATGATTTCTTAAGAATAAAATTATTTCATAGATAACTGAAACACGTTTCATCATTTCCGTTTAGTTTTGTTTAAGTCAACAATTTTCCGCCATATTTAATTGAAATCCAATTCTTTTTATAAACAATATAAAAATATGTGTGTAATCAACTATTTAAATAAATTCAAGTCAGCGAAGAATGAAACATGAGGAAAGCAACTGAATCATCAACTTTAGAGTTCTCAAGAAAACCTACACTATAATAAAAATGGGGGGAAAAAGTAGGGGTGGGGATTAATATAGTGTATAAATTAAAGATCACACACAAGAACAGATTAATAAGTATCCTGCAAGTATATAACATAATAATTAATTAACGACAGAAATGTGTAAGCTTATATATACTTTTTGTAGTATTTAAAGTTCTAAAAAAATTTTGTTTCAGTAGAAAAATTTGTTATCTGCCCCTATGTTGCCAGCCACAGACTTTTATAGAATAGGCTGAGAAAGCATATTTTCAAATGTCACCGGGATGCCTGGGAAAGGGAGCGGAAACTCTTGGAGACTGCACTTCCCAAACCATCTACACCACACCCACCACCATCAAAGTGGTTCAGCAAACCAACGCCAACACCACCGCAAGTGGAAAACTGGGACAACGAGACCTATGTCCCAAAGTTAGATAGGTCCCTGTTTTTTTAGACGGAACAGCCTTAAACGCCTACCATGCGACATTTAACAAATATATAAGTAAACAATAATTTCAGCGATCTGCACCAGAAAATCGTGAACGGTTTGAAGTTGTACTTGGTAAATAGAGGTCCGATCGGTCAAACCATCAATATCGAATGTATCGAAGAATGAAGAAGGCATTGGTTCATGTGGAAAACAAATCAAGTGCAGTAAGACTGCTTCGTCGTAGATTAGAATTACATTTAAAACGAATTAGTTCTTTAAAAGAAGCAACTGAAATGTATGAAATAAGGACTAAATTTAATAATCTAAAGCTGTAACAGAAATTGTAATAAATATAATTTGATTCGTTCGGTGTATTATTTTCCCCAGTCTGATGTAAAAAATATTTGATTGCAAACCGTCATGAATAAAAGACGTGTTTGTTTCGACAAAGTTCAAGTTATTTTCTTAATAAATGATAAAGAAAGCCGAATTAATACTTGGTTATACGATGTTAAAAGATTTCAAATGAATGTGGAACGTTTCGAATTGCAAATAAAGCCCTTAATCGAAAAAATGATGGAGAAGAAGGGAAAATTTAGAGAAATAATCGACAAATTGGATTCAGAATTAAAAATTATTCAGCAAAGAAAATCAGTTAAATAACTGTGCATATTGCGGTTAAACCAGATTTAAATTTAAAACTTATTAGTTTCTTAAAAGGTATAAAGTACGAACTTGTTTGTATAACCTTAAGCTGTAATTGAAATTATGATAAATATTATTTATTTCGTTTGGTGTATTATTTTCCCCAGTCTCATATAAAATTATTTAATTGCGAATAACCGCAACGAATAAAAGCCGTTGTTGTTCCGACAAAATTCCAGTTATTGTCTTCATAAATAAATGTTCATCAGCAACTTTCTGCCGATTTAAGCTTCTTTGCACTCGAAATCTCGTACGTTACAATCAATTCAACGTAAAAATAATTATGCAAAACACGTCCGTGATTATTAGAATAAAAGATCAAATGTCGGAAGGCGAGTATGTTGTTTGAAATTTAAAAAAAATTACTTACGGCATTGACAACAGGCAATAAAATTATCCGTTCTCCCTCGAAAACATGCATATACACGCACACACATCACAGAAGCCACCATTTAGTGCAACAAAACCAACTTTTTTTCTCAAATAATTACGAATCTTTCCACGGTAAAATTCCGAAACACGCCGCCCGTCATTGTTACAACAAAGAAATAAATAACGCGATGCCGTTTCAGCAAATTCTTACGAAAATGGACGCTGTTATCTCATTGACAGGGACGTATTCGGAAATATTACAAAAAAAGAATAATCGCTTGAGGAATAAAAATCGTTTATTTCGTTTAGTGTATTATTTTACGGTTGGTTTTTGATGGTTTTTGTTGGTTTTTGATGGTTTTTTGGTGTCTTTTGATGGTTTTTTCTGTTGGTTTTTTATGACTTTTTGATGTCTTTTGATGGTTTTTTATTGGTGTTTGATAGTTTTTTTGGTGTCTTTTGATAGTTTTTTTGTTGGTTTTTGATGGTAGTAGTTATATAGTGGGGGTTCTAGACCAGGTCAAATGAGGTCAAACTGGTCCAGCTCCCCCATTACTTTTCATCGAGCGGTCATTGACCTTTCATTTGTTGTCGAGCTTGTCGGTGCACGTGGCTGACCTTGCCAGCTGGTCCAGCTCCCCCATTACTTTTCATCGGGCGATCATTGACCTAGTCGTTGCTCGACCTTGGTCGTTTATTGCCCTCGTTCATCTCGAGATCTATCCCCTCTTTTCGTTTAGGTCGGGGAGGGATCTCGGACGCAATCTCGCATCCCCACTTCCGTTTTATACTTGTATAAAAGTCGATGGATTCGTGTGTAAGAATTAATTAGTTTTTTGAATTCAATTATTTAACACTTAGAAATGTCATCTTTCATTTCTACCTTGAATAAAGAGTCTCACTTGCAAGCTTTTGTGAGTGCGAAAACTTTAGAAGAAAATAAAAAATTTTTAACAAAAAATTTTAGTAAACTGTCTACAAAGTACGGTGACAAGATATTTGTGCAACTTGAAGAGTCTAGAACGATTCTTCCACAGAGATTTACCGAAAAATTCACCGACTCAGTGATCAGCGATCTGAACCAGAAGATCGTGAACGGCTTGAAATTGTACTTGGTAAATAGAGGTCCGATCGGTCGAACCATCAATATCGAATTTATCGAAGAATGAAGAAGGCATTGGTTCATGTGGAAAACAAATCAAGTGCAGTTAGACTGCTTCGTTGTAGATTAGAATTACATTTAAAACGAATTAGTTATTTAAAAGAAGCAATTAAAATGTATGAAATAAGAACTAAATTGAATAATCTTAAGCTGTAATAGAAATTATAATAAATATTATTTAATTCGTTCGGTGTATTATTTTCCCCAGTCTCATGTAAAAAATATTTGATTGCAAACTGTCATGAATAACAGACGTGTTTGTTTCGACAAAGTTCCGGTTATTTTCTTAATAAATGATAAAGAAAGCCGAATTAATACTTGGTTATACGATGTTAAAAGATTTCAAATGAATGTGGAACGTTTCGAATTGCAAATAAAGCCCTTAATCGAAAAAATGATGGAGAAGAAGCGAAAATTTAGAGAAACAATCGAAAAATTGGATTCAGAATTGAAAATTATTCAGCAAAGAAAA
Source organism: Zophobas morio (assembly GCF_036711695.1). Taxonomy (NCBI): domain Eukaryota; kingdom Metazoa; phylum Arthropoda; class Insecta; order Coleoptera; family Tenebrionidae; genus Zophobas; species Zophobas morio. The sequence continues at coordinate 33,937 of NW_026972549.1, forward strand.
TCAGTTAAATAACTGTGCACATTGCGGTTAAACCACTGCGTCGTAAATTAGATTTAAATTTAAAACTTATTAGTTTCTTAAAATGTATAAAATACGAACTAGTTTGTATAATCTTAAGCTGTAATTGAAATTATAATAAATATTGTTTATTTCGTTTGGTGTATTATTTTCCCCAGTCTCATCTAAAATTATTTAATTGGGAATAACAGCAACGAATAAAAGCCGTGTTTGCTCCGACAAAACTCCTGTTATTTTCTTAATAAATAAATGTTCATCAGCAACTTTCTGCCGATTTAAGCTTATTTGTCAGTGATTATTAGAATAAAATCTCAAATGTCAGAAGGCGAGTGTGTTGTTAAAAATTAAAAAAATTGTTACTTACGACATTGAAAACAGGCAATAAAATCATCCGTTCTCCCTCGAAAACATTCAAATACACGCACACTTCACAGAAGCCACCATTTAGTTCAACAAAACCACCTTTTTCCCAAATCTTTTCACGGTAAAATTCATAAACCGAAACACGCCGCCCGTCATTATTACAACACAGAATGAAATAACGCGATGCTGTTTCAGCAAATTCTTACGGAACTGGACGCTCTTATCTTCAATAGACAGGGACGTATTCGGAAATATTAAAAAAAAAGAATTATCGCTTGAGGGTGCCAAAGGGCAGAAAGTTTGTTAAAAAAATAAAAATGCATCCCTATAAACTAATGACACATTTGTGTAAAAATAAATGTGGGTTGGAGGTGCAATAATTGTTTAAATATAAAAAAAAAAATGTTTTACTCGAAGACGGTAAGAGATACGAGGTTCGTGCAAAGAACAAAAAAGTTCCTAAAATACGAAACACATGCACCTGTGTCGACGGTTTTTAGTTTGAGTTTAGCATTTCGGAGAAAAGGGCAAAAGTTTGTGGTGACCAAACGGAATTAGTTAAAAATTTGTTTTTTGTGTCAAAATATTTTTGGATGAATAATCAATAGGTCCATGTAATTAAATATGTGAAAATTTGAGTTTGGGGCGCAACAATTTTTGTCAAAAAAGGTTGTCAAAATTCGAAAAAAAGTTTTCCTTGAGCAGTAGGAAAGTAAATTAGAAGTTTTGGTGAAAAAAAAAATTTAAAAAATTCAAAGAATCCAAAGAAAAATTAAAACAAAAAAAATCTCAAAAAAAAAATCCAAATTTTGAAAAGTTTGTTTTTCCACAAAATCAAATGCATATTCATGAAGTACTATCTAATCGTGTGTAAAAATGATTATGACTCATAGGTGTATCTACCGTTTAAATAGAAAAAATTTTTGTTACTCGAAAATGGTAAGAGATAGGAGGTTCGTGTATAGAGCAAAAAAGATTGACAAAAACAAATAATATCGACAGCCGTCGACGGTTTTTCGCTAACTTTTGACATGACTGTGAAAAGGGCAAAAGTTTGTGGCGCCCAAACGGTAAAACTTAAAAAATATATTTTTGTACCAAAATATTTCTGAGTGAACAGTCTATAGGTCCACTTAGCAAAATAAATATTTTTTGCTACCGTTTAGTAGTAATAACGAAAAAACGTCATAGTTCGTAAGCGGTAAGAGGTAGCATGTCGGCTCAGGGGAACGGGGAAAAGCTAAAAAAATTAAGCCATATGTTGAGCAAAAAAAATTTTCAAAAAAGTTGAAAATAAGGGAGAAAAGGGCAAAAGTTTCTAGTGTCCAAATGGTAAGAGATAGAATATCGGTTGTATACATCAAAACCTTCTTCTGGAACGAACGCATAAGTCTGCTCAAAAAAATCGATTCTGTCCACATCGACCTAGATACAGGAGCCATTTCTAGTTTTTTCGAGGTCGCTACGTAAAAATTTTTTCAGGTCGAAAAAAAGACCATCGAAAAAGGATTCGAATAAGCCCAACATGCAACACTTAAAAAAAAAAAAAAAAAAAAAAAAAAAAGCGAAATAGGTTGTTCTTTATATGTATTGTTATATGACTACTACCATCACAACTAAATATACTAAGACATTAAAAAAAAAAATTTCAAGTTAACCAAAAACGGCTTTTTGTTGAATTTTATATGAAAACAACAAAACATCATTAAAAAACGAAAATCAAAAACCTATAAACAATCATCAAAAATCACTGCTGTGGTGGTAGATCGTGATGAGTCATATCGTGCTGCTGGACAAATAATTTAAAACATATTAAATAACTTATTGTTGTATTAAATCGTAGTACTGATGCTGTTAAATAAATATGTTAAAGGACATTAAATAAAACTATTAATAATAACTAATTGTTTTATTGAATCATACATTTGTTTGAGTATTGTATTTACTAAAATAACTGAAACAAATTAGTACTAAATAAAGTAACAGACAAAATACGATTGCAAAAATAATTGCTCCTACTGAAGTAAATATCCATATCCATGGTTTTGCCAAACAATATTCTGTAACATTTGCACCTGTAGAATTCTTGTATCCACTATAATCGTTAAAGATGGTGTAATTCGGAGACTTGCATCGAGTGTTGTCTTTGAAGACTAATTCTAGCCGATATTGCAGTTGGTTCGAGGAAGATACATATTTTGAATAAAACATACGTAGTTGTTCATGCCCATTTTTAATTTCTAACATTTTTCTAACAGTACATTCTTTACTACTATCAATAGTTTGTAGATAGACATCAGTAACATTGCTATCAGTCAATAAATAAAAATCTTTCTGAATTAGAATGGTTGATAGAACAAGTGTGCAGTTTAAGCCGAACATTGTTTGGATGAAATGAATAGTTTGTTGTTGCGGAATTCTATATATATAGCAACAACCATCACCACCACCATTAACGAGCAGCCAGGTCCCAACATCCCACTATTACAGTCATTATCGTGAATATGACAAAAAATGAAGCAAACCATACACGATCGTTTCTTAAACAAAAATCAATGACCTCCTTTGAACTGCGACTGTTCTTAGTATTTTCTATTATTAACCAATTGGAAAATTGGTGATTTTCTTCTTCCGTTTTTATCTTGTACGTCAAATGATTCTGCATTGTTATATTTTTCGCATAGAAGAGGTGATAACTGGTTTCGATTAGATTGATCGGAGTCATTTTTCCCAAAATTCTTTTTCGTACGTCTAAATATACAGCAGACTTATATTTGAAGTGGTGTAAATATTCAAGTTGTTTTCAACTAGCACACTTAATAGTATTAACACATTGCTAGGCAGACACATCTTAGACTTATCTTCTTGTACACAGACACAAATACTTAGTTGTGGTCGTTGATATTTGTAGGGAAGAAATTTTTAGAGGTGGTAAATGATGGTGTGGTAAATGATGGTGGTGGGGTGATAGCGATAGAAATAACAAATTATTGTTTTCTTATATATTTGTTAAATGTCGCATGGTAGGCGTTTAAGGCTGTTCTATCTAAAAACAGGGATCTATCTAACTTTGGGACATAGGTCCCTGAGAATTCGTTGTCCCAGTTTTCCACTTGCGGTGGTGTTGGTGGTGGTTGGCTGAACCACTTTGATGGTGGTGGGGGTGGTGTAGATGGTCTTGGAAGTGCATTCTCCCAGAGTTTTCGCTCCCTTTCCCAGGCATCCCGGTGGCATTTGAAAATATGCTTTCTCAGCCTATTCTCTAAAAGCCTGTGGCTGACATCATAGGGGCAGATAACAAATTTCTCTATACAAAAAAAAAAAATTAAATACTACAAAAAAAATATATATATATAAGCTTACCCATTTCTGTCGTTAATTAATTTTTATGATATGTACTTGCAGAACACTTATTAATCTGTTCTTTTGTGTGATCTTTAATTTATACACTATATTAATCCCCACCCCTACTTTTTTCCCTCCTTCAGTTGCTTTCCTCATGTTTCATTTTTCGCTGACTTGAATTTATTTTTTACGACCACGTTTTCAACTACGACTTGCAAGTTGTAACTTGCAAATTAATTCTCATATAAACAAGAAACTAGTCAACGGGAAATAGTAGTGTTTCTTTTTTTCTGCTGTGGTGAGCAAGTTTCACGACAAAAAATGAAATCACAAGAATCAGTGACGGCTATATGTAAAAACTCTCTTAAGCTAATTCATGAATACATAAGTAAAATCAAAACAATCGAAGAAACTAAACATTTTTTAGTTTATATCAATACCAGTATTAGAATAATTAGAAAAGCACTCAAATGTAAAATCCATCGAGAAAATATGTTGGAAAACGCAAATTCCTTAGAAACAAGTTTGGCGTATTTGAAATTTTATCGCCTAAAGCTTTTAAATAAGAAAAAACAATTATCTATAAAAACTGGTGAAGGCTATATTAAAACAGTCAAATTTAAACCGGTGACTAATGTAACATGGCAGGATGTCGAATCCTGTTTTCAACAACGAATTCGTACAGGATTTATAAGTAACCACCACATTAAAGATCCTCTTCAGTTTTTTCAACAATCTTTTAAATGCTTTATGTTTAGAATTAAAAAAGAACGGAAAAACTCAATGCTTAAGGTAAATGTAATTTTTTCGGCAAATTTTATTCAACCGCACTCTGGTGAAACAGACATTAAAACATTTTCAACAAAAAATCAGCACATTGATCAATACACAAATTTAAAGGAATGGTACGAAGAAAACGTCATTGATAAAATCATGAAAAAATTAGAGGAATTTGCAGAAAAGGATTCCGGTTGGGCGTTGTATGAAATTTTAGGATTGAAAATTAACATAAATAAATACGACCCAATTAAATTCGGCTATTCAACTTTTGTATCCACACCAGATTTTATAAAAAAAAAACATGCAATAATTAATGTACAAAATAATGATGAATATTGTTTTCTTTGGGCCATAGTTTCGGCTTTATTTCCTACCGATAAACATTCAGACCGAAAATCATCGTATCCTCATTTCAAAAATGTGTTGAAATATGATAATTTAGACTTTCCAATCACAATTAAAGACATTCAAAAATTTGAGGAACTCAACAATCTTGCCATTAATTTATACTGCATCGAGAAGAAAAAAATTTTACCTTGTCGTTTAAGCACTAGATTTTTAAATTCTTATAAAGCAATTAATTTGCTTATGCTACCCGCTGAAAGACAAATACAAAATACTAATAACAGTAATGATAACTTTGAAGATCAACAATTGCTCTATCATTTCGTATGGATCAAAAATTTGTCAGCTCTTTTAGCTACGCAACTTTCCCTCCATAAATGTAAATTTCATATATGCGAAAGATGCTTAAACCATTTCACCACAGAGGAATTGCTCCAAAAACATAAAACTTCATGCCAGAGTATTAATAAATATTCCATAAGACTGCCAACAGAAAACGAAAATTACTTGTATTTTCAAAATTATAGACATCAAGAAAAAGTACCTTTTACTATTTATGCAGATCTCGAGAGTATTCTTCTTGATTGTACCAAACAGCATATGTCCACCACGAATAAGACCGAAACTTATCAAAAACATATTGCGCACAGCATTGCTTACTATTTTCACTGCTCATATGATAATTCATTTTCTAAATTTCGTTTGTATCGAGGTAAAAATTGCATTCAATGGTTCGTTCAGGAGTTACATCGAATGGCTCATTTTTGCAACGATAAATTTCAGAACGTTATTTCTATGGAAACATTAACTACGGAAGAACGTGAGCAGTTTGAATCCTCCCAAATATGTCATATATGTAAAAAAGGATTTTCGGAAAAGAACATAAAAGTACGCGATCATAGTCATTTAACTGGAATGTATAGAGGCGCTGCCCATCAAAGTTGTAATTTAAATTATAAAGATATTTGTGTTATACCCGTGGTCTTTCATAATATGAGCGGATATGATGCCCATTTTTTTATTAAAGAACTTTCAAATTCAATAAAAGGTGATATTAAGTTACTTCCCATTAACAAAGAAAGATATATCTCGTTTACTAAATTTGTCGAAGACACGAAAGTTAGTTTACGGTTTATTGATTCTTTCAGATTTATGCCACATAGTTTAGACAAACTTTCCTCCAATTTAGATAATTCTCAGAAAATTATTACGTTGGCAAATTGTAATAATATGGAAGAATTTGATTTGTTAAACAGAAAGGGAGTTTTTCCTTACGATTATATAAACTCCTGGGAGAAACTACTTGAAACAAAGTTGCCCGAAAAGGAGGATTTCTATAGTCGCTTATCCGATGAAAATATTAAATATGAAGATTATTCCCATGCTACCAATGTATGGAATACTTTTAATATTCATACATTAGGAGAATATTCTGATTTATATTTAAAAACTGATGTGCTTCTTCTAGCCGATGTATTTGAAGCTTTTCGAACTACTTGTTTAAATACTTATCAACTTGATCCGTTGCATTATTATACTGCTCCGGGCCTAACATTTGATGCTATGTTAAAAACAACAGAAATTAAACTAGAACTTTTAACGGATATAGATAAAGTTCTATTTGTAGAAAGAGGTATTAGAGGTGGAGTTTCGCAGTGTTCCAATAGATATGGTAAAGCCAATAACAAATACATGCCAAAAGAAGAATATGATCCTTCGAAAGATAGTACCTATTTAATGTATTTTGATGTTAACAACCTTTACGGAGCGGCAATGTCTCAATACTTACCGTATGGAGAATTTGAGTTTGTAGAAAATTTCAATATAGCTGATATCTTAGATACCCCAGAAAATTCAGCAATCGGTTATATTATTGAATGCGATTTAGATTATCCAATAGATTTACATGAAATTCATAGTGATTTACCATTAGCTCCAGAGCATATGATACCGCCCATTTCAAGATCTAAACTTAAGAAGTTATTGGTGACTTTATATCCCAAGAAAAATTATATTATTCATTATCGGAATTTAAAAATGTATACAAAATTTGGTATGAAAATAAAATGTGTACATCGTGTTATGAAATTCAAACAATCTCCGTGGTTAAAGGAATATATAGATTTAAATACAAAACTTAGGCAGCAAGCAAAGAACGATTTTGAAAAAGATTTTTTTAAATTAATGATTAATGCTATTTATGGTAAATGCATGGAAAATGTAAGAAAACATCGCGATATTCGATTGGTTAGTAAATGGGAGGGAAGATGGGGAGTTCGTTCTCTTATATCTAAACCAAATTTTCACAGTTCTGTTGTATTTGACGATGATTCAGCAATAATCGAAATGAGTAAATTAGAAGTATTTTTGAATAAACCAATTTATGTTGGTTTTTGCATTTTAGATATTTCTAAAACTTTTCTCTATGAATTTCATTATGACTATATTAAAAAAACATTTAAAAATAATGCTAAGTTACTTTATACCGACACTGACAGCCTAATTTATGAATTTCACGTAGACGATATATACAAATATATTAAGAAAGACTCACATCGATTTGATACTTCTGACTATGATTTATATAATATTTATGATATAGAACTGAAAAATAAGAAAGTACCAGGTTTAATGAAAGATGAAAATAACGGTAAGATTATGCTAGAATTTGTGGGTCTCAGATCTAAAATGTACGCATATAGAATTGCAAGTGACGATTTCAATAAAAAATTAGTTAAAAAATCCAAAGGTAGTACAAAAGCATCACTTAAAACAATAACGTTTGAAAATTACAAAGAATGTTTATTTAATAATCGAAGTTACGAAAAATCACAAAGACTCATCAAGTCCAAACATCATACTGTTTACACAGTAAAACAAGAAAAAGTAGTTCTCAGCCCAAATGATGATAAAAGGATTGTCACAAGATTTGCAACGGATACGAAACCTTGGGGATATCATATTTCGCACGTAAGTTAAAAAAAGTGGGGATTGCCATATATAAGCAATTAAATTTCACAGATGATTTATTCGATGTTGGTTATTTCATTATTACAACAATGTCTGACTTGAGACAATTTGTTGATTTACAAGCATTTTGTGCATCCGAAAATGTGTACAAAACATATCTTAAAGCCGCTGCGAGTGATCGAACGAAATTAAATTTATTCCTTCATCTCATCGATAAAAAAGATTTTATTGTACCGGACGAAGTGTTTAAATGGATTGCCGAAAGTGAAAGTGACTTTTATACACTTGACATTTGTATTCTGCTACAAAGAAAGCAATGTGTCGATGGTTACATTGATGCATTTCTACATGTATGCGAAAGAGACCAAATTGAAAATTTAAATTATGCTGCTTTGGAGTTTTTGATGACCACCAACTATTTGGACAATACTCTAACGTATAAATGTTTTATTTATAAATTATTGAGTGATAATCGCTGGCAGAATCTTGGAGATATATTCTATCCTGTTGAGAATATCCGGAAAAATTATCGAAGGATCGACCAGTGCGTGGATGAATTTATGTGTCGGGCTGCGTATTTGGCAAACCATAAAGCGCTCAGTACTTTCTATGAGTCTTTAGAAATAATAAATTACGATTCTTTCGCATTTCAACCTTCTCAAAATCAGGAGCACCGAAGAATTTTCAACTGGATCAAAAAGAACATTGTCAAAGGAGAAGCCAATCCTGAAATACCATTAGGATGGACTGAGGGACCGGATTCAACAAAATGGCCCTCGATTAAGTTAGATGATTATAAGAAAACTTTACATGTAATTTCTGGTAGCCATGAATAAAACACACAGAAATGGGTTATATGTAGTTTTATTTACCCCCAAACATAATAATAATACAATAACAGGTTAAATTATTTACAACACTCTGACGACATCTTGTGCAGGGATGTATTTTACCATTCGGTCGTGAAGAATAAGACAGTAGGCTGTAGTGTCTGCAGGAATACCAGAGATCGTCTCAAACCACAAAGTGATTGTAACGGGGCCTCTCTTCAAAGCTTCCGTTTGTTTAGAACAGTCGATTACTATTATAGGCGTCTTTTCTTTAAATTCATCCTTATCGAATAATGGTTCGCTGGTTTGTTTGGATAAGAACGATGTCTGGAATTCTTTAAACATATCATAGAGAATTGCATACCGATTATTTGTGAAATCAACATTCAGGTTGTCGTAGGGATACATGGTATCATTAAGGTACAATTTTACATCTCTCAGATTACAATGATCAAACTGACTGTAGTTTTTCTTCAATTGGTTTTTTCTTCCTTGCTGTAATGCAAAAAGTATGTACTGAGGTTTTTCTAAGGAAGTTTTAATAGTCCAAGTATTTGTTATCGATTGTACTGGTGGAGCAAATTCATGTAATTCTTTACTTCTAAACATAATATCCAATTCCCTGTTGCTTCTTACAATATCGATTAATGCGATCCTTTCGGCATCGGACACGGACAAGTGATGCATTTTCCAGCATATTTTACTAAGTTCTACTTTAATTTTGTATTTATCATTTGAGGAAATTAAAGCATTCACATCGGTATTAGAACGAACCAAAACAAGCTCCTGTCTTACATTCAAAATGGTCTTTTTAAAATCTTCACAAAAACCAAAAATCATTTTTAATGGAATCGAAACTTCAAAAGTTCCATTTTCCTTAATTATATTCGAATCTTTTTTGGGAAACCATCCAGCATTCTCTAGAGCTACGCTTTCATTACTGTTATACGTTACATATCCTTTCATGGTAGACGCTAACCCAGGATTTCTAATACTATCCACAACGACTCCAGCAATTTCATATCTTATTTGATTAAACATCAGAAGAACGCCATTATTTACAAATTTGATTTCTGGTTTCTGTACAATTTCGTCGATTTCATTCTTCACAATAACCTTACCCTCTATATGCAATGTACTCAAATGTGGAAAAGTGTATAAATCTTGATGTTCAATAGGAATTCTTATTTCATCATCGTAGTTAAATGAACTGTTAGAATAAGGTAGGTGTGTATGTCTTTCTCCATAATAAATTGAATGATCATAGGCAGCTTTTTCGCTTACGTTTAATATTTCAAAATTCATTGCTGATTTATATATTCAATAAAAATATTATTTCAAGACCGTTAATCCTAGAGATTCAAGAAATTTACGATTGCCTAAAGTTAAACGTTTGACCCTTCTCAAAGGACTGACTGATCTCTTTTTCATTGCCCTACTTATATATACCGAATTTCGGTTTTTTAGATTTTCATTAAATATAATACCCATCACGTGACCTTCTTAAGATGCAACCGTACACCTACCTCTTCACCTCTGAAACTAACAATATTACCTTCTTGATCTGTTATTTTAACGATTATTTCATCTATTTGTTTCGTATTAATTGGTAGATATATCACATTTAATGGTCGTTCCACTATTTTGTAACCGGGTGGTACTGTTGGAAAAAATTGATGGATAACGTGAACGGGACTTCCGTTCTTGTATGAACCAGTTACTATATTGCAATAAACGCAAAGAGCATTTACCTTTAAAATTTTTGCTGGAAAATCTGATATATGAGTTTTATGCGCTTTCAGAATGGTATCCTTAAATCCCAATAAATTCCCTAACGAATCCTTTCTTGAAAAATTTATATCAAGAGTACATTTAACTTCCGATTTTAAAGTATTATTATTTCCTCTAATTATTAAGCTTGGTGTTAACATTTTAAATTTCTTTATTCTATTTCCGTGTTTGTCAATTTCGTATTGAAAATAATGTTCCATATAGTTTTTGATTTCTTTATTTAAATACGACTCAATGTCTTCTATCTCGTAAGAACCCTCGGGAATTTCTATGTAATGCTCTTTTTTGTCTGGTGTAAAAAAATAAAATTTGTTGTTATTGCTATCGATATTTGGAAAAGAATTCCAAGTAACCAAACTTTCTAATCCTAAAGCATAGTTATAATCTTCCAAGATAATTGGTGGATAGTATCTGCTCGAAAGTACAGAACTGTTTCCATCCAATGAGAATACGTTGGACATCGTGCAACTTACTTCGACGACACTAACAGTTCAACTAAAACGCTCGAATTTCAAACAATTTTATTTGTAGCAGTTATATAGGAATCTTAAACACAAATGTCCACAATTAATACTATTAAAAGTCTGTAAAGATTCATAATTATATACTATATTACAGAAACCGTTGCTTTGTAAATATTTGATCAGTTCAAGAGGTGGTCTCAAATCTCCATAACTATCAAAGTATATAACTTCGTTTCGAGTTTTTTTATAAGCTGTCCAATGTGTTCCAGGACCTTCCTTATTGTCTAAATTTAATATACCACACTCATTAAGGCGTACTTTATTTGGAAGTGAATTTTTCATAAAAACTCCTCTGAAGCGGGGAATTTTCAAACGCTTTACATATTTGTAAATGTCGATGTTGGTGAGAGCATGTTTTGGAATATTTATCGGGAGTTCTTTTGAAATTTTGATGGAGCTAAAAAAAGACCATATCCTCTTTTATATGGTTTCAAATATAATCCACTTCCTGACTTTCCTACAGCTATCGACTCCATTTTCTGATTGTGTCGTTGATTTTCTTTCAACTGTTCTTTAGCTGATTTAGCATCGTTAACAGCTTTTGCAATGGCTGCTGCGCCACCACCTAGAGATCCCAGAGCGCATAAAGCGGCAAATATTGGTAGTAGAGGTAAAAATCCACCACTTTTCGGTATGGGTATTATACGTCTGTGACGAACAGGTCTCACTCTCTTTTTTCCTTTTGATGATTTTACTGCTCTCATGGCCACTTTTACAGCATCGTTCATATTCTTAAATTTCTTATTTTTTAAAGCAAGTCTGGCGGAATTTCTTAAATCATTAAAATTCAAGACTTTTCCACGTTTGCTAGTTTGTCTTTTGACTCGACAACCCATACCGAGTTTTATTTTAGCTTTCATCGCAGCCGCAACACCTAAAGCAGCAGCTTTTTCGCCCAAAGAAGCGTCCGAAGAACGTAGTCTAAGTTTCGCTTTATCTAACAGAACTTTATCGGCCTTATGTCGATTTTCCAAATCTTTATGTTCACCATAAGCTATATCGTGAAATTTGCAAGCTTCATCTAATTGATTCCGGCCTTTATCTCCTCTTGCTAATCGTTTTTCTAATTTAGTTCCTGGTCCACAAAAGTTATAACCGGGAATATGAAGTTCAAACGGTAATTTATTAATAACCGAATTTACGATCCCACGTCCACAATATCTCTTTCTGTAGGTCTCAATCCGACGACTGTTCCTTTTTCGCTTCGTAATCTTCATTTATACTCAAACTTTCGGATCAGCTAAACTACTAACGGAAACGTAGAAAAATTTAGTATTTATACCCCCCCACATGTCAGTTTCTTAATCAGATGTCGAAATGCGTTTGACACCTCAAAACCTCAAATTGCCGATAAATAATAACGATATCAAAATTAACAGTGGGAATAAAAGACATGGGGATCTTTTACCATCTACAGTAAGATGTATTATTGTCGGACCGTCTAACTGCGGAAAGACTAATGTTATGATAGGTTTAATCGAACATCCAAATGGTTTAAGATTTGAAAATGTCTATGTGTATTCTAAATCTCTTTTCCAACCAAAATATCAATATTTGGAAAATCTTCTAAAACCTATTAAAGGTATAAATTTTTATAGTTTCAGCAATTTCGACAATAACAACATACCACCACCGCACAAAGCTAAAACTAATTCTGTCTTTATTTTTGACGATGTGGCATGTGACAAGCAAAATTTAATGAAAGAATATTTTAGCATGGGACGACACAGAAATATAGATTGTTTTTATTTATGTCAAACCTACACATGTATTCCTAAGCATCTAATAAGAGACAACGCAAATTTTATCATTTTATTTAAGCAAGATAATTTAAACTTGCGCCATATCTATGATGATCATATCGGCACTGATATCTCATTTGATAAATTTAAAGAAATGTGTTCATTTTGCTGGCAAAACAGTTATGATTTTTTAGTAGTCGATAAAGAGAACGAAATTCGTAGTGGTCGGTTTAGAAAAGGATTTGATAATTTTATTGATCCATTTTCATAATTTCAGTCTATAGAAGTATGTTGAACATTCAACATGCCAGTTCCTGTAAAATATAAATGTCCAAAATGTGGAGGTGAAACAGATACTCCTAACTTACCATGTATATACTGCTACTATAAAGATCATATAAGAGATCATTACAAAACAAAACATGTGCATCTGTACTATTGAATAAAGTATTTTTATAGAATGTTTGTGAAATTTTGCATAGGTATATAAGCCTATCATTCAAATAAATAGATTCAGTTTATTTGTATTTTCGGAAGCCTTAGGAGACATGGATTCAAAAATATCAGATGTGGTTGATTTAAAAAGGAAACTGATTAAGAAAAGAAAAGATTTACAAAGAAAATTAGAACTAATTAAAGCAACTCAACGAAATGAAGAGAAAAAGTATGAACCCCTCACTAAACATTTGGAAACATTAATTGAGAGACGGAGTGAAAATCCAATAAAAAGTAATCAAGATGTGAAAACAAAAAATGTGTCGAACATTGAGCACAGTACACCTACAAAGCGAAAGTTAGAAAATACAATTCTGTCTCCTGTTCGTGAGAAAAAAACTATTGTTACTACACCAAAGCAAGCAGAAATTTTCACGCCAAGACAAAAAAGAATTGCTACAAAAGTTACTAACCTTGTGAAAAGAATCGATGCCATCAAAAATGAAAAAGAAGATCGAATGAGTCCGATTAGTTCAAAATATGATGTTTTATCACAGGAAGATTTCGAAGAATCAATAAATAAAACAGATGCACAGGACAATGTGTTCCAATACATTCCCGAGGAAGACAATGATAATTATAACTTCAATGAGGTTCTTGAAAAATCTGTTCAGTTAAGTAAAAATTATATTAAAAACATCGTTGATACAGACGTTTACAACGAATATTTAAATGATTTTGATGAATTACCCAGAAAATATATTGACGAAATGCATCACGATGCAGAAAGTAAATTTGATCACAGAACAGGCGTAAGACATGACACTTTCTCAGAGAAATTTTATATTGGTTCGAAGGAGGTACAATTTATAGGTCCAGATATAAAAATAGACAATGAAATCTTTAAAGGGACTCCTGGAATTTATGAACTTATTTTTAAAAAGAAGCCTGTTCATTTTACTACGGAAGACAAGGAAATTTACAAAAAAATTTTAGAAAAAACCAATGCATATCGAAGAAATTTCAATGAAAATGATCGAATATTGGGTACAAGTTCGATGAAATACAAAAATATTATAGGACCATTATTCTCAACTCTCACGAAGTATAAAAAACCGAAGAAAGGTGGTCAAGTACTATTTAAAGAAGTAAACACAAATAAAGTTGATTATGTGTATTGGGAAGATCCAAATGAATTAGTTGAAAGACTGAAGTTGTTAGTCGCTTCCCAGACAGCAGGCCATTCGGGTCATCAAAACGAAATCGTTTCTATAATAGAAGAACTACGCGAAGCTAAAATTATAGCTTAATATGACTCTGGATAAATTCGGGCGTCATTTGTTAAAACATGCTAAACTTTCAGGTTCTATCGACAATGATATGATTACTATTTCAAACTATATGTTCTATAATCTGATATTTCGCTTCGAATCCGATAAAACCGTGGAAAACACGTATGTATTAAATTCTAAAGAAACGCACTATACGTTTCCTTTAGAAATTGGAACCCTTACAAAATTGAATATTACCAGTAATGAAATAAATGTTTATGTAAATAACAAATTTTTTAGTAAAGAAGAAGTGAAAGGATTTGTACTACGTAACGGTGATCGAATATCGTTCAAATATGCTGTAAATAAAACAGAAAATGTACCAAATTTGTTCGCAGAAATGATAATAAAATGTCCTGTTAATTTTGAAGAATCGTTAGTTAGTGCCGAGAAAGCACATTATATACATAAGACTGATAAAAATGAAACGCAAGAAGGTGTATGAGCCAACTCCCATTAAAAGAGATATTGTTGCAGAATTGCACAAACCTGTAAGAATTAATTTTAAACGACGCAAGGTCATAATAAAAGGTATTAATGAAACATTACAAGCAGATCTAGTGGAAATGATACCGTATGCTAAGATAAACAGAGGATACAAATATATACTTGTTGTTATTGACTGTTTCTCAAAATACGTGTGGGCTGTCCCTGTAAAGTCAAAAGATGCTCAACAAATCGCCACTGCAATGGAAACTATTTTATCCAAAATTGTACGGTTACCCAAAAATTTACAAACAGATCAAGGAAAAGAATTCTACAACGTAAAGTTTCAAAATATTATGAAAAAATACAAAATTAATCATTACAATGTCTACAGTTTAAAAAAAGCCTCAATCGTCGAAAGAGTAAATCGCACATTAAAAAATTTAATGTGGAAAGAATTTAGTTTGCAAGGAAATTATAAATGGTTAGATTTATTGACAAATGTGGTACATCGATATAATAATTCTTATCATCGTACTATAAAAATGAAACCGTCACAAGTTAACAAAAGTAATGAAAACGCTATTCTAAAAGCTGCTTATACTCAGATTAAAATAGTTAGCAATAAATCAAAATTTAAAGTTGGTGATAACGTAAGAATAAGTAAGTATCGCGGAATATTCGATAAGGGATACACACCCAATTGGTCAAATGAGATTTTCATAATAAGAAAAATTAATCTCACTAATCCCACCACATATTTTTTGAAAGATGAAAAGGGTGAAAACATTTTAGGTGGTTTCTATGAAATGGAACTATTGAAATTTAAGCATCCAGGTGTATATCTCGTTGAAAAAGTTTTAAAAAAGAAAGGTAATCAACTTTATGTAAAATGGTTAGGATTTAATAACACCCACAACAGTTGGATTGATACAAAAAAAATTACATAGTCGCTTTCCTCTCAGTCAGTTGACATAATTGATACGATGAAGTTGGTTGTAGTCGACGTACAAGGTTTTTGTCTACCTGAATTCATTGTTAAAGAACTTGCGATTTACGATGGAATTAACACAATACACGAAACATTCAAATCTACAAAACAACTCAAAGAAATCGATGAAAGAACGAAGAAACAAGCTAGATATCTAGAACGTTATCATCACATGTTGAGATTTAATGACGGCTTCAAGGAGCAGATATCTGTAAAAGAAATTTTGTTCAAATACATCAAGGAATATGCAGTGGAGATCTTATATGTAAAAGGAAAATGTAAAGAAAATTACCTTAAGGAAACGCTAGGAAAAGACTGTCCCAAAATTGTGAACCTCGAAACAATTGAAGACTCTGTGAAATTATCTAAAGAAATCCCGGCATGTGATAAACATATTGCTAATAATAAAAAATGTTACTGTTCCTTAAACAATGCTAAATGTATTTACAATTGGTTGTATTCAAGGTTTCCTCAATAAAGAATACTATATTAAACTGTGTTTTATTTAATCGCAACTCAAAACACCAAAATAACGAAAGAAAAAAAAAACTGTCAGGTGTGGGATTCGAACCCACGCTCCCTTTCGAGAATCAGAGCTTAAATCTGACGCCTTAGACCGCTCGGCCAACCTGACTATGGAAAAACGGGTCAGGTCGATCGAGTAAAAGGCGGTGTCAAAACGTACAGGTCAGGCACGTGCAGTCCTAAGGCAAGTCAGCCAAGGCCAGCCCCGTGCAGCGACCCGACCTAAAAAAAAAAAAGAGGGGAGAGATCTCGAGATGACCAAGGGCAATAGACGTAATTCCTACAGACGAATCCATCGACTTTTATACAAGTATAAAACGGAAGTGGGGATGCGAGATTGCGTCCGAGATCCCTCCCCGACCTAAACGAAAAGAGGGGATAGATCTCGAGATGAACGAGGGCAATAAACGACCAAGGTCGTGCAACGACTAGGTCAAAGATCGCCCGATGAAAAGTAATGGGGGAGCTGGACCAGCTGGCAAGGTCAGCCACGTGCAACGACAAGGTCGACAACAAATGAAAGGTCAATGACCGCTCGATGAAAAGTAATGGGGGAGCTGGACCAGTTTGACCTCATTTGACCTGGTCTAGAACCCCCACTATATAACTACTCAGAATCGACTCAGAATAGGAAAAGGAGACCTTTAGGTCAATTTTATGCATTCTGGCGTTCGTAGATACAAGAAAACTCTTAAAATTCTTCAGAAACGTCACTTTTGAAGTGTTTTCTTGTACTTTTAAGCCAATCAGATACCCTACGGGCTCGGAAAGTGCAACGAAACCATCAAATTTTAGCTAGAAACTGTATTTTTGTCGATTTTTATTGAATTTGAACTATATTTCAACGTTTTTTGATGGTTCTGAGCCACCAAACACACTTAAAGCATACAGAATCGACTCAGAATAGGAAAAGGAGACGTTTAGGTCAATTTTATGCATTCTGGCGTTCGTAGATACAAGAAAACTGTTAAAATTCTTCAGAAACGTCACTTTTGAAGTGTTTTCTTGTACTTTTAAGCCAATCAGATACCCTACGGGCTCGGAAAGTGCAACGAAACCATCAAATTTTAGCTAGAAACTGTATTTTTGTCGATTTTTATTGAATTTGAACTATATTTCAACGTTTTTTGATGGTTCTGAGCCACCAAACACACTTAAAGCATGAAGAATCGACTCAGAATAGGAAAAGGAGAAGTTTAGGTCAATTTTATGCATTCTGGCGTTCGTAGATACAAGAAAACTGTTAAAATTCTTCAGAAACGTCACTTTTGAAGTGTTTTCCTGTACTTTTAAGCCAATCAGATACCCTACGGGCTCGGAAAGTGCAACGAAACCATCAAATTTTAGCTAGAAACTGTATTTTTGTCGATTTTTATTGAATTTGAACGATATTTCAACGTTTTTTGATGGTTCTGAGCCACCAAACACACTTAAAGCATGCAGAATCGACTCAGAATAGGAAAAGGAGACGTTTAGGTCAATTTTATGCATTCTGGCGTTCCTAGATACAAGAAAACTGTTAAAATTCTTCAGAAACGTCACTTTTGAAGTGTTTTCTTGTACTTTTAAGCCAATCAGATACCCTACGGGCTCAGAAAGTGCAACGAAACCATCAAATTTTAGCTAGAAACTGTATTTTTGTCGATTTTTATTGAATTTGAACTATATTTCAACGTTTTTTGATGGTTCTGAGCCACCAAACACACTTAAAGCATGCAGAATCGACTCAGAATAGGAAAAGGAGACGTTTAGGTCAATTTTATGCATTCTGGCGTTCGTAGATACAAGAAAACTGTTAAAATTCTTCAGAAACGTCACTTTTGAAGTGTTTTCTTGTACTTTTAAGCCAATCAGATACCCTACGGGCTCGGAAAGTGCAACGAAACCATCAAATTTTAGCTAGAAATTGTATTTTTGTCGATTTTTATTGAATTTGAACTATATTTCAACGTTTTTTGATGGTTCTGAGCCACCAAACACACTTAAAGCATGCAGAATCGACTCAGAATAGGAAAAGGAGACGTTTAGGTCAATTTTATGCATTCTGGCGTTCGTAGATACAAGAAAACTGTTAAAATTCTTCAGAAACGTCACTTTTGAAGTGTTTTCTTGTACTTTTAAGCCAATCAGATACCCTACGGGCTCGGAAAGTGCAACGAAACCATCAAATTTTAGCTAGAAACTGTATTTTTGTCGATTTTTATTGAATTTGAACTATATTTCAACGTTTTTTGATGGTTCTGAGCCACCAAACACACTTAAAGCATGCAGAATCGACTCAGAATAGGAAAAGGAGACGTTTAGGTCAATTTTATGCATTCTGGCGTTCGTAGATACAAGAAAACTGTTAAAATTCTTCAGAAACGTCACTTTTGAAGTGTTTTCTTGTACTTTTAAGCCAATCAGATACCCTACGGGCTCGGAAAGTGCAACGAAACCATAAAATTTTAGCTAGAAACTGTATTTTTGTCGATTTTTATTGAATTTGAACTATATTTCAACGTTTTTTGATGGTTCTGAGCCACCAAACACACTTAAAGCATGCAGAATCGACTCAGAATAGGAAAAGGAGACGTTTAGGTCAATTTTATGCATTCTGGCGTTCGTAGATACAAGAAAACTGTTAAAATTCTTCAGAAACGTCACTTTTGAAGTGTTTTCTTGTACTTTTAGGCCAATCAGATACCCTACGGGCTCGGAAAGTGCAACGAAACCATCAAATTTTAGCTAGAAACTGTATTTTTGTCGATTTTTATTGAATTTGAACTATATTTCAACGTTTTTTGATGGTTCTGAGCCACCAAACACACTTAAAGCATGCAGAATCGACTCAGAATAGGAAAAGGAGACGTTTAGGTCAATTTTATGCATTCTGGCGTTCGTAGATACAAGAAAACTGTTAAAATTCTTCAGAAACGTCGCTTTTGAAGTGTTTTCTTGTACTTTTAAGCAAATCAGATACCCTACGGGCTCGGAAAGTGCAACGAAACCATCAAATTTTAGCTAGAAACTGTATTTTTGTCGATTTTTATTGAATTTGAACTATATTTCAAAGTTTTTTGATGGTTCTGAGCCACCAAACACACTTAAAGCATGCAGAATCGACTCAGAATAGGAAAAGGAGACGTTTAGGTCAATTTTATGCATTCTGGCGTTCGTAGATACAAGAAAACTGTTAAAATTCTTCAGAAACGTCACTTTTGAAGTGTTTTCTTGTACTTTTAAGCCAATCAGATACCCAACGGGCTCGGAAAGTGCAACGAAACCATCAAATTTTAGCTAGAAACTGTATTTTTGTCGATTTTTATTGAATTTGAACTATATTTCAACGTTTTTTGATGGTTCTGAGCCACCAAACACACTTAAAGCATGCAGAATCGACTCAGAATAGGAAAAGGAGACGTTTAGGTCAAATTTATGCATTCTGGCGTTCGTAGATACAAGAAAACTGTTAAAATTCTTCAGAAACGTCACTTTTGAAGTGTTTTCTTGTACTTTTAAGCCAATCAAATACCCTACGGGCTCGGAAAGTGCAACGAAACCATCAAATTTTAACTAGAAACTGTATTTTTGTCGATTTTTATTGAATTTGAACTATATTTCAACGTTTTTTGATGGTTCTGAGCCACCAAACACACTTAAAGCATGCAGAATCGACTCAGAATAGGAAAAGGAGACGTTTAGGTCAATTTTATGCATTCTGGCGTTCGTAGATACAAGAAAACTGTTAAAATTCTTGAGAAACGTCACTTTTGAAGTGTTTTCTTGTACTTTTAGGCCAATCAGATACCCCACGGGCTCGGAAAGTGCAACGAAACCATCAAATTTTAGCTAGAAACTGTATTTTTGTCGATTTTTATTGAATTTGAACTATATTTCAACGTTTTTTGATGGTTCTGAGCCACCAAACACACTTAAAGCATGCAGAATCGACTCAGAATAGGAAAAGGAGACGTTTAGGTCAATTTTATGCATTCTGGCGTTCGTAGATACAAGAAAACTGTTAAAATTCTTCAGAAACGTCACTTTTGAAGTGTTTTCTTGTACTTTTAAGCCAATCAGATACCCTACGGGCTCGGAAAGTGCAACGAAACCATCAAATTTTAGCTAGAAACTGTATTTTTGTCGATTTTTATTGAATTTGAACTATATTTCAACGTTTTTTGATGGTTCTGAGCCACCAAACACACTTAAAGCATGCAGAATCGACTCAGAATAGGAAAAGGAGACGTTTAGGTCAATTTTATGCATTCTGGCGTTCGTAGATACAAGAAAACTGTTAAAATTCTTCAGAAACGTCACTTTTGAAGTGTTTTCTTGTACTTTTAGGCCAATCAGATACCCTACGGGCTCGGAAAGTGCAACGAAACCATCAAATTTTAGCTAGAAACTGTATTTTTGTCGATTTTTATTGAATTTGAACTATATTTCAACGTTTTTTGATGGTTCTGAGCCACCAAACACACTTAAAGCATGCAGAATCGACTCAGAATAGGAAAAGGAGACGTTTAGGTCAATTTTATGCATTCTGGCGTTCGTAGATACAAGAAAACTGTTAAAATTCTTCAGAAACGTCACTTTTGAAGTGTTTTCTTGTACTTTTAAGCCAATCAGATACCCTACGGGCTCGGAAAGTGCAACGAAACCATCAAATTTTAGCTAGAAACTGTATTTTTGTCGATTTTTATTGAATTTGAACTATATTTCAACGTTTTTTGATGGTTCTGAGCCACCAAACACACTTAAAGCATGCAGAATCGACTCAGAATAGGAAAAGGAGACGTTTAGGTCAATTTTATGCATTCTGGCGTTCGTAGATACAAGAAAACTGTTAAAATTCTTCAGAAACGTCACTTTTGAAGTGTTTTCTTGTACTTTTAAGCCAATCAGATACCCTACGGGCTCGGAAAGTGCAACGAAACCATCAAATTTTAGCTAGAAACTGTATTTTTGTCGATTTTTATTGAATTTGAACTATATTTCAACGTTTTTTGATTGTTCTGAGCCACCAAACACACTTAAAGCATGCAGAATCGACTCAGAATAGGAAAAGGAGACGTTTAGGTCAATTTTATGCATTCTGGCGTTCGTAGATACAAGAAAACTGTTAAAATTCTTCAGAAACGTCACTTTTGAAGTGTTTTCTTGTACTTTTAAGCCAATCAGATACCCTACGGGCTCGGAAAGTGCAACGAAACCATAAAATTTTAGCTAGAAACTGTATTTTTGTCGATTTTTATTGAATTTGAACTATATTTCAACGTTTTTTGATGGTTCTGAGCCACCAAACACACTTAAAGCATGCAGAATCGACTCAGAATAGGAAAAGGAGACGTTTAGGTCAATTTTATGCATTCTGGCGTTCGTAGATACAAGAAAACTGTTAAAATTTTTCAGAAACGTCACTTTTGAAGTGTTTTCTTGTACTTTTAGGCCAATCAGATACCCTACGGGCTCGGAAAGTGCAACGAAACCATCAAATTTTAGCTAGAAACTGTATTTTTGTCGATTTTTATTGAATTTGAACTATATTTCAACGTTTTTTGATGGTTCTGAGCCACCAAACACACTTAAAGCATGCAGAATCGACTCAGAATAGGAAAAGGAGACGTTTAGGTCAATTTTATGCATTCTGGCGTTCGTAGATACAAGAAAACTGTTAAAATTCTTCAGAAATGTCACTTTTGAAGTGTTTTCTTGTACTTTTAAGCCAATCAGATACCCAACGGGCTCGGAAAGTGCAACGAAACCATCAAATTTTAGCTAGAAACTGTATTTTTGTCGATTTTTATTGAATTTGAACTATATTTCAACGTTTTTTGATGGTTCTGAGCCACCAAACACACTTAAAGCATGCAGAATCGACTCAGAATAGGAAAAGGAGACGTTTAGTTCAATTTTATGCATTCTGGCGTTCGTAGATACAAGAAAACTGTTAAAATTCTTCAGAAACGTCACTTTTGAAGTGTTTTCTTGTACTTTTAAGCCAATCAGATACCCTACGGGCTCGGAAAGTGCAACGAAACCATCAAATTTTAGCTAGAAACTGTATTTTTGTCGATTTTTATTGAATTTGAACTATATTTCAACGTTTTTTGATTGTTCTGAGCCACCAAACACACTTAAAGCATGCAGAATCGACTCAGAATAGGAAAAGGAGACGTTTAGGTCAATTTTATGCATTCTGGCGTTCGTAGATACAAGAAAACTGTTAAAATTCTTCAGAAACGTCACTTTTGAAGTGTTTTCTTGTACTTTTAAGCCAATCAGATACCCAACGGGCTCGGAAAGTGCAAAGAAACCATCAAATTTTAGCTAGAAACTGTATTTTTGTCGATTTTTATTGAATTTGAACTATATTTCAACTTTTTTGATGGTTCTGAGCCACCAAACACACTTAAAGCATGCAGAATCGACTCAGAATAGGAAAAGGAGACGTTTAGGTCAATTTTATGCATTCTGGCGTTCGTAGATACAAGAAAACTGTTAAAATTCTTCAGAAACGTCACTTTTGAAGTGTTTTCTTGTACTTTTAAGCCAATCAGATACCCTACGGGCTCGGAAAGTGCAACGAAACCATCAAATTTTAGCTAGAAACTGTATTTTTGTCGATTTTTATTGAATTTGAACTATATTTCAACGTTTTTTGATAGTTCTGAGCCACCAAACACACTTAAAGCATGCAGAATCGACTCAGAATAGGAAAAGGAGACGTTTAGGTCAATTTTATGCATTCTGGCGTTCGTAGATACAAGAAAACTGTTAAAATTCTTCAGAAACGTCACTTTTGAAGTGTTTTCTTGTACTTTTAAGCCAATCAGATACCCTACGGGCTCGGAAAGTGCAACGAAACCATCAAATTTTAGCTAGAAACTGTATTATTGTCGATTTTTATTGAATTTGAACTATATTTCAACGTTTTTTGATGGTTCTGAGCCACCAAACACACTTAAAGCATGCAGAATCGAGTCAGAATAGGAAAAGGAGACGTTTAGGTCAATTTTATGCATTCTGGCGTTCGTAGATACAAGAAAACTGTTAAAATTCTTCAGAAACGTCACTTTTGAAGTGTTTTCTTGTACTTTTAAGCCAATCAGATACCCAATGGGCTCGGAAAGTGCAACGAAACCATCAAATTTTAGCTAGAAACTGTATTTTTGTCGATTTTTATTGAATTTGAACTATATTTCAACGTTTTTTGAAATATAGTTCAAATGAGCCACCAAACACACTTAAAGCATGCAGAATCGACTCAGAATAGGAAAAGGAGACGTTTAGGTCAATTTTATGCATTCTGGCGTTCGTAGATACAAGAAAACTGTTAAAATTCTTCAGAAACGTCACTTTTGAAGTGTTTTCTTGTACTTTTAAGCCAATCAGATACCCTACGGGCTCGGAAAGTGCAACGAAACCATCAAATTTTAGCTAGAAACTGTATTTTTGTCGATTTTTATTGAATTTGAACTATATTTCAACGTTTTTTGATGGTTCTGAGCCACCAAACACACTTATAGCATGCAGAATCGACTCAGAATAGGAAAAGGAGACGTTTAGGTCAATTTTATGCATTCTGGCGTTCGTAGATACAAGAAAACTGTTAAAATTCTTCAGAAACGTCACTTTTGAAGTGTTTTCTTGTACTTTTAAGCCAATCAGATACCCTACGGGCTCGGAAAGTGCAACGAAACCATCAAATTTTAGCTAGAAACTGTATTTTTGTCGATTTTTATTGAATTTGAACTATATTTCAACGTTTTTTGATGGTTCTGAGCCACCAAACACACTTAAAGCATGCAGAATCGACTCAGAATAGGAAAACGAGACGTTTAGGTCAATTTTATGCATTCTGGCGTTCGTAGATACAAGAAAACTGTTAAAATTCTTCAGAAACGTCACTTTTGAAGTGTTTTCTTGTACTTTTAAGCCAATCAGATACCCTACGGGCTCGGAAAGTGCAACGAAACCATCAAATTTTAGCTAGAAACTGTATTTTTGTCGATTTTTATTGAATTTGAACTATATTTCAACGTTTTTTGATGGTTCTGAGCCACCAAACACACTTAAAGCATGCAGAATCGACTCAGAATAGGAAAAGGAGATGTTTAGGTCAATTTTATGCATTCTGGCGTTCGTAGATACAAGAAAACTGTTAAAATTCTTCAGAAACGTCACTTTTGAAGTGTTTTCTTGTACTTTTAAGCCAATCAGATACCCTACGGGCTCGGAAAGTGCAACGAAACCATCAAATTTTAGCTAGAAACTGTATTTTTGTCGATTTTTATAGAATTTGAACTATATTTCAACGTTTTTTGATGGTTCTGAGCCACCAAACACACTTAAAGCATGCAGAATCGACTCAGAATAGGAAAAGGAGACGTTTAGGTCAATTTTATGCATTCTGGCGTTCGTAGATACAAGAAAACTGTTAAAATTCTTCAGAAACGTCACTTTTGAAGTGTTTTCTTGTACTTTTAAGCCAATCAGATACCCTACGGGCTCGGAAAGTGCAACGAAACCATCAAATTTTAGCTAGAAACTGTATTTTTGTCGATTTTTATTGAATTTGAACTATATTTCAACGTTTTTTGATGGTTCTGAGCCACCAAACACACTTAAAGCATGCAGAATCGACTCAGAATAGGAAAAGGAGACGTTTAGATCAATTTTATGCATTCTGGCGTTCGTAGATACAAGAAAACTGTTAAAATTCTTCAGAAACGTCACTTTTGAAGTGTTTTCTTGTACTTTTAAGCCAATCAGATACCCTACGGGCTCGGAAAGTGCAACGAAACCATCAAATTTTAGCTAGAAACTGTATTTTTGTCGATTTTTATAGAATTTGAACTATATTTCAACGTTTTTTGATGGTTCTGAGCCACCAAACACACTTAAAGCATGCAGAATTGACTCAGAATAGGAAAAGGAGACGTTTAGGTCAATTTTATGCATTCTGGCGTTCGTAGATACAAGAAAACTGTTAAAATTCTTCAGAAACGTCACTTTTGAAGTGTTTTCTTGTACTTTTAAGCCAATCAGATACCCTACGGGCTCGGAAAGTGCAACGAAACCATCAAATTTTAGCTAGAAACTGTACTTTTGTCGATTTTTATTGAATTTGAACTATATTTCAACGTTTTTTGATGGTTCTGAGCCACCAAACACACTTAAAGCATGCAGAATCGACTCAGAATAGGAAAAGGAGACGTTTAGGTCAATTTTATGCATTCTGGCGTTCGTAGATACAAGAAAACTGTTAAAATTCTTCAGAAACGTCACTTTTGAAGTGTTTTCTTGTACTTTTAAGCCAATCAGATACCCTACGGGCTCGGAAAATGCAACGAAACCATCAAATTTTAGCTAGAAACTGTATTTTTGTCGATTTTTATTGAATTTGAACTATATTTCAACGTTTTTTGATGGTTCTGAGCCACCAAACACACTTAAAGCATGCAGAATCGACTCAGAATAGGAAAAGGAGACGTTTAGGTCAATTTTATGCATTCTGGCGTTCGTAGACACAAGAAAACTGTTAAAATTCTTCAGAAACGTCACTTTTGAAGTGTTTTCTTGTACTTTTAAGCCAATCAGATACCCTACGGGCTCGGAAAGTGCAACGAAACCATCAAATTTTAGCTAGAAACTGTATTTTTGTCGATTTTTATTGAATTTGAACTATATTTCAACGTTTTTTGATGGTTCTGAGCCACCAAACACACTTAAAGCATGCAGAATCGACTCAGAATAGGAAAAGGAGACGTTTAGGTCAATTTTATGCATTCTGGCGTTCGTAGACACAAGAAAACTGTTAAAATTCTTCAGAAACGTCACTTTTGAAGTGTTTTCTTGTACTTTTAAGCCAATCAGATACCCTACGGGCTCGGAAAGTGCAACGAAACCATCAAATTTTAGCTAGAAACTGTATTTTTGTCGATTTTTATTGAATTTGAACTATATTTCAACGTTTTTTGATGGTTCTGAGCCACCAAACATACTTAAAGCATGCAGAATCGACTCAGAATAGGAAAAGGAGACGTTTAGGTCAATTTTATGCATTCTGGCGTTCGTAGATACAAGAAAACTGTTAAAATTCTTCAGAAACGTCACTTTTGAAGTGTTTTCTTGTACTTTTAAGCCAATCAGATACCCTACGGGCTCGGAAAGTGCAACGAAACCATCAAATTTTAGCTAGAAACTGTATTTTTGTCGATTTTTATTGAATTTGAACTATATTTCAACGTTTTTTGATGGTTCTGAGCCACCAAACACACTTAAAGCATGCAGAATCGACTCAGAATAGGAAAAGGAGACGTTTAGGTCAATTTTATGCATTCTGGCGTTCGTAGATACAAGAAAACTGTTAAAATTCTTCAGAAACGTCACTTTTGAAGTGTTTTCTTGTACTTTTAAGCCAATCAGATACCCTACGGGCTCGGAAAGTGCAACGAAACCATCAAATTTTAGCTAGAAACTGTATTTTTGTCGATTTTTATTGAATTTGAACTATATTTCAACGTTTTTTGATGGTTCTGAGCCACCAAACACACTTAAAGCATGCAGAATCGACTCAGAATAGGAAAAGGAGACGTTTAGGTCAATTTTATGCATACTGGCGTTCGTAGATACAAGAAAACTGTTAAAATTCTTCAGAAACGTCACTTTTGAAGTGTTTTCTTGTACTTTTAAGCAAATCAGATACCCTACGGGCTCGGAAAGTGCAACGAAACCATCAAATTTTAGCTAGAAACTGTATTTTTGTCGATTTTTATTGAATTTGAACTATATTTCAACGTTTTTTGATGGTTCTGAGCCACCAAACACACTTAAAGCATGCAGAATCGACTCAGAATAGGAAAAGGAGACGTTTAGGTCAATTTTATGCATTCTGGCGTTCGTAGATACAAGAAAACTGTTAAAATTCTTCAGAAACGTCACTTTTGAAGTGTTTTCTTGTACTTTTAAGCCAATCAGATACCCTACGGGCTCGGAAAGTGCAACGAAACCATCAAATTTTAGCTAGAAACTGTATTTTTGTCGATTTTTATTGAATTTGAACTATATTTCAACGTTTTTTGATGGTTCTGAGCCACCAAACACACTTAAAGCATGCAGAATCGACTCAGAATAGGAAAAGGAGACGTTTAGGTCAATTTTATGCATTCTGGCCTTCGTAGATACAAGAAAACTGTTAAAATTCTTCAGAAACGTCACTTTTGAAGTGTTTTCTTGTACTTTTAAGCCAATCAGATACCCAACGGGCTCGGAAAGTGCAACGAAACCATCAAATTTTAGCTAGAAACTGTATTTTTGTCGATTTTTATTGAATTTGAACTATATTTCAACGTTTTTTGATGGTTCTGAGCCACCAAACATACTTAAAGCATGCAGAATCGACTCAGAATAGGAAAAGGAGACGTTTAGGTCAATTTTATGCATTCTGGCGTTCGTAGATACAAGAAAACTGTTAAAATTCTTCAGAAACGTCACTTTTGAAGTGTTTTCTTGTACTTTTAAGCCAATCAGATACCCTATGGGCTCGGAAAGTGCAACGAAACCATCAAATTTTAGCTAGAAACTGTATTTTTGTCGATTTTTATTGAATTTGAACTATATTTCAACGTTTTTTGATGGTTCTGAGCCACCAAACACACTTAAAGCATGCAGAATCGACTCAGAATAGGAAAAGGAGACGTTTAGGTCAATTTTATGCATTCTGGCGTTCGTAGATACAAGAAAACTGTTAAAATTCTTCAGAAACGTCACTTTTGAAGTGTTTTCTTGTACTTTTAAGCCAATCAGATACCCTACGGGCTCGGAAAGTGCAACGAAACCATCAAATTTTAGCTAGAAACTGTATTTTTGTCGATTTTTATTGAATTTGAACTATATTTCAACGTTTTTTGATGGTTCTGAGCCACCAAACACACTTAAAGCATGCAGAATCGACTCAGAATAGGAAAAGGAGACGTTTAGGTCAATTTTATGCATTCTGGCGTTCGTAGATACAAGAAAACTGTTAAAATTCTTCAGAAACGTCACTTTTGAAGTGTTTTCTTGTACTTTTAAGCCAATCAGAAACCCTACGGGCTCGGAAAGTGCAACGAAACCATCAAATTTTAGCTAGAAACTGTGTTTTTGTCGATTTTTATTGAATTTGAACTATATTTCAACGTTTTTTGATGGTTCTGAGCCACCAAACACACTTAAAGCATGCAGAATCGACTCAGAATAGGAAAAGGAGACGTTTAGGTCAATTTTATGCATTCTGGCGTTCGTAGATACAAGAAAACTGTTAAAATTCTTCAGAAACGTCACTTTTGAAGTGTTTTCTTGTACTTTTAAGCCAATCAGATACCTTACGGGCTCGGAAAGTGCAACGAAACCATCAAATTTTAGCTAGAAACTGTATTTTTGTCGATTTTTATTGAATTTGAACTATATTTCAACGTTTTTTGATGGTTCTGAGCCACCAAACACACTTAAAGCATGCAGAATCGACTCAGAATAGGAAAAGGAGACGTTTAGGTCAATTTTATGCATTCTGGCGTTCGTAGATACAAGAAAACTGTTAAAATTCTTCAGAAACGTCA
This sequence comes from Zophobas morio, assembly GCF_036711695.1. Lineage (NCBI taxonomy): Eukaryota > Metazoa > Arthropoda > Insecta > Coleoptera > Tenebrionidae > Zophobas > Zophobas morio. The sequence continues at coordinate 62,940 of NW_026972549.1, forward strand.
CTTTTGAAGTGTTTTCTTGTACTTTTAAGCCAATCAGATACCCTACGGGTTCGGAAAGTGCAACGAAACCATCAAATTTTAGATAGAAACTGTATTTTTGTCGATTTTTATTGAATTTGAACTATATTTCAACGTTTTTTGATGGTTCTGAGCCACCAAACACACTTAAAGCATGCAGAATCGACTCAGAATAGGAAAAGGAGACGTTTAGGTCAATTTTATGCATTCTGGCGTTCGTAGATACAAGAAAACTGTTAAAATTCTTCAGAAACGTCACTTTTGAAGTGTTTTCTTGTACTTTTAAGCCAATCAGATACCCTACGGGCTCGGAAAGTGCAACGAAACCATCAAATTTTAGCTAGAAACTGTATTTTTGTCGATTTTTATTGAATTTGAACTATATTTCAACGTTTTTTGATGGTTCTGAGCCACCAAACACACTTAAAGCATGCAGAATCGACTCAGAATAGGAAAAGGAGACGTTTAGGTCAATTTTATGCATTCTGGCGTTCGTAGATACAAGAAAACTGTTAAAATTCTTCAGAAACGTCACTTTTGAAGTGTTTTCTTGTACTTTTAAGCCAATCAGATACCCAACGGGCTCGGAAAGTGCAACGAAACCATCAAATTTTAGCTAGAAACTGTATTTTTGTCGATTTTTATTGAATTTGAACTATATTTCAACGTTTTTTGATGGTTCTGAGCCACCAAACACACTTAAAGCATGCAGAATCGACTCAGAATAGGAAAAGGAGACGTTTAGGTCAATTTTATGCATTCTGGCGTTCGTAGATACAAGAAAACTGTTAAAATTCTTCAGAAACGTCACTTTTGAAGTGTTTTCTTGTACTTTTAAGCCAATCAGATACCCTACCGGCTCGGAAAGTGCAACGAAACCATCAAATTTTAGCTAGAAACTGTATTTTTGTCGATTTTTATTGAATTTGAACTATATTTCAACGTTTTTTGATGGTTCTGAGCCACCAAACACACTTAAAGCATGCAGAATCGACTCAGAATAGGAAAAGGAGACGTTTAGGTCAATTTTATGCATTCTGGCGTTCGTAGATACAAGAAAACTGTTAAAATTCTTCAGAAACGTCACTTTTGAAGTGTTTTCTTGTACTTTTAAGCCAATCAGATACCCTGCGGGCTCGGAAAGTGCAACGAAACCATCAAATTTTAGCTAGAAACTGTATTTTTGTCGATTTTTATTGAATTTGAACTATATTTCAACGTTTTTTGATGGTTCTGAGCCACCAAACACACTTAAAGCATGCAGAATCGACTCAGAATAGGAAAAGGAGACGTTTAGGTCAATTTTATGCATTCTGGCGTTCGTAGATACAAGAAAACTGTTAAAATTCTTCAGAAACGTCACTTTTGAAGTGTTTTCTTGTACTTTTAAGCCAATCAGATACCCTACGGGCTCGGAAAGTGCAACGAAACCATCAAATTTTAGCTAGAAACTGTATTTTTGTCGATTTTTATTGAATTTGAACTATATTTCAACGTTTTTTGATGGTTCTGAGCCACCAAACACACTTAAAGCATGCAGAATCGACTCAGAATAGGAAAAGGAGACGTTTAGGTCAATTTTATGCATTCTGGCGTTCGTAGATACAAGCAAACTGTTAAAATTCTTCAGAAACGTCACTTTTGAAGTGTTTTCTTGTACTTTTAAGCCAATCAGATACCCAACGGGCTCGGAAAGTGCAACGAATCCATCAAATTTTAGCTAGAAACTGTATTTTTGTCGATTTTTATTGAATTTGAACTATATTTCAACGTTTTTTGATGGCTCTGAGCCACCAAACACACTTAAAGCATGCAGAATCGACTCAGAATAGGAAAAGGAGACCTTTAGGTCAATTTTATGCATTCTGGCGTTCGTAGATACAAGAAAACTGTTAAAATTCTTCAGAAACGTCACTTTTGAAGTGTTTTCTTGTACTTTTAAGCTAATCAGATACCCTACGGGCTCGGAAAGTGCAACGAAACCATCAAATTTTAGCTAGAAACTGTATTTTTGTCGATTTTTATTGAATTTGAACTATATTTCAACGTTTTTTGATGGTTCTGAGCCACCAAACACACTTAAAGCATGCAGAATCGACTCAGAATAGGAAAAGGAGACGTTTAGGTCAATTTTATGCATTCTGGCGTTCGTAGATACAAGAAAACTGTTAAAATTCTTCAGAAACGTTACTTTTGAAGTGTTTTCTTGTACTTTTAAGCCAATCAGATACCCTACGGGCTCGGAAAGTGCAACGAAACCATCAAATTTTAGCTAGAAACTGTATTTCTGTCGATTTTTATTGAATTTGAACTATATTTCAACGTTTTTTGATAGTTCTGAGCCACCAAACACACTTAAAGCATGCAGAATCGACTCAGAATAGGAAAAGGAGAAGTTTAGGTCAATTTTATGCATTCTGGCGTTCGTAGATACAAGAAAACTGTTAAAATTCTTCAGAAACGTCACTTTTGAAGTGTTTTCTTGTACTTTTAAGCCAATCAGATACCCTACGGGCTCGGAAAGTGCAACGAAACCATCAAATTTTAGCTAGAAACTGTATTTTTGTCGATTTTTATTGAATTTGAACTATATTTCAACGTTTTTTGATGGTTCTGAGCCACCAAACACACTTAAAGCATGCAGAATCGACTCAGAATAGGAAAAGGAGACGTTTAGGTCAATTTTATGCATTCTGGCGTTCGTAGATACAAGAAAACTGTTAAAATTCTTCAGAAACGTCACTTTTGAAGTGTTTTCTTGTACTTTTAAGCCAATCAGATACCCTGCGGGCTCGGAAAGTGCAACGAAACCATCAAATTTTAGCTAGAAACTGTATTTTTGTCGATTTTTATTGAATTTGAACTATATTTCAATGTATTTTGATGGTTCTGAGCCACCAAACACACTTAAAGCATGCAGAATCGACTCAGAATAGGAAAAGGAGACGTTTAGGTCAATTTTATGCATTCTGGCGTTCGTAGATACAAGAAAACTGTTAAAATTCTTCAGAAACGTCACTTTTGAAGTGTTTTCTTGTACTTTTAAGCCAATCAGATACCCAACGGGCTCGGAAAGTGCAACGAAACCATCAAATTTTAGCTAGAAACTGTATTTTTGTCGATTTTTATTGAATTTGAACAATATTTCAACGTTTTTTGATGGTTCTGAGCCACCAAACACACTTAAAGCATGCAGAATCGACTCAGAATAGGAAAAGGAGACGTTTAGGTCAATTTTATGCATTCTGGCGTTCGTAGATACAAGAAAACTGTTAAAATTCTTCAGAAACGTCACTTTTGAAGTGTTTTCTTGTACTTTTAAGCCAATCAGATACCCTACGGGCTCGGAAAGTGCAACGAAACCATCAAATTTTAGCTAGAAACTGTATTTTTGTCGATTTTTATTGAATTTGAACTATATTTCAACGTTTTTTGATGGTTCTGAGCCACCAAACACACTTAAAGCATGCAGAATCGACTCAGAATAGGAAAAGGAGACGTTTAGGTCAATTTTATGCATTCTGGCGTTCGTAGATACAAGAAAACTGTTAAAATTCTTCAGAAACGTCACTTTTGAAGTGTTTTCTTGTACTTTTAAGCCAATCAGATACCCTGTGGGCTCGGAAAGTGCAACGAAACCATCAAATTTTAGCTAGAAACTGTATTTTTGTCGATTTTTATTGAATTTGAACTATATTTCAACGTTTTTTGATGGTTCTGAGCCACCAAACACACTTAAAGCATGCAGAATCGACTCAGAATAGGAAAAGAAGACGTTTAGGTCAATTTTATGCATTCTGGCGTTCGTAGATACAACAAAACTGTTAAAATTCTTCAGAAACGTCACTTTTGAAGTGTTTTCTTGTATTTTTAAGCCAATCAGATACCCTACGGGCTCGGAAAGTGCAACGAAACCATCAAATTTTAGCTAGAAACAGTATTTTTGTCGATTTTTATTGAATTTGAACTATATTTCAACGTTTTTTGATGGTTCTGAGCCACCAAACACACTTAAAGCATGCAGAATCGACTCAGAATAGGAAAAGGAGACGTTTAGGTCAATTTTATGCATTCTGGCGTTCGTAGATACAAGAAAACTGTTAAAATTCTTCAGAAACGTCACTTTTGAAGTGTTTTCTTGTACTTTTAAGCCAATCAGATACCCTACGGGCTCGGAAAGTGCAACGAAACCATCAAATTTTAGCTAGAAACTGTATTTTTGTCGATTTTTATTGAATTTGAACTATATTTCAACGTTTTTTGATGGTTCTGAGCCACCAAACACGCTTAAAGCATGCAGAATCGACTCAGAATAGGAAAAGGAGACGTTTAGGTCAAATTTATGCATTCTGGCGTTCGTAGATACAAGAAAACTGTTAAAATTCTTCAGAAACGTCACTTTTGAAGTGTTTTCTTGTACTTTTAAGCCAATCAGATACCCTACGGGCTCGGAAAGTGCAACGAAACCATCAAATTTTAGCTAGAAACTGTATTTTTGTCGATTTTTATTGAATTTGAACTATATTTCAACGTTTTTTGATGGTTCTGAGCCACCAAACACACTTAAAGCATGCAGAATCGACTCAGAATAGGAAAAGGAGACGTTTAGGTCAATTTTATGCATTCTGGCGTTCGTAGATACAAGAAAACTGTTAAAATTCTTCAGAAACGTCACTTTTGAAGTGTTTTCTTGTACTTTTAAGCCAATCAGATACCCTACGGGCTCGGAAAGTGAAACGAAACCATCAAATTTTAGCTAGAAACTGTATTTTTGTCGATTTTTATTGAATTTGAACTATATTTCAACGTTTTTTGATGGTTCTGAGCCACCAAACACACTTAAAGCATGCAGAATCGACTCAGAATAGGAAAAGGAGACGTTTAGGTCAATTTTATGCATTCTGGCGTTCGTAGATACAAGAAAACTGTTAAAATTCTTCAGAAACGTCACTTTTGAAGTGTTTTCTTGTACTTTTAAGCCAATCAGATACCCTACGGGTTCGGAAAGTGCAACGAAACCATCAAATTTTAGCTAGAAACTGTATTTTTGTCGATTTTTATTGAATTTGAACTATATTTCAACGTTTTTTGATGGTTCTGAGCCACCAAACACACTTAAAGCATGCAGAATCGACTCAGAATAGGAAAAGGAGACGTTTAGGTCAATTTTATGCATTCTGGCGTTCGTAGATACAAGAAAACTGTTAAAATTCTTCAGAAACGTCACTTTTGAAGTGTTTTCTTGTACTTTTAAGCCAATCAGATACCCAACGGGCTCGGAAAGTGCAACGAAACCATCAAATTTTAGCTAGAAACTGTATTTTTGTCGATTTTTATTGAATTTGAACTATATTTCAACGTTTTTTGATGGTTCTGAGCCACCAAACACACTTAAAGCATGCAGAATCGACTCAGAATAGGAAAAGGAGACGTTTAGGTCAATTTTATGCATTCTGGCGTTCGTAGATACAAGAAAACTGTTAAAATTCTTCAGAAACGTCACTTTTGAAGTGTTTTCTTGTACTTTTAAGCCAATCAGATACCCTACGGGCTCGGAAAGTGCAACGAAACCATCAAATTTTAGCTAGAAACTGTATTTTTGTCGATTTTTATTGAATTTGAACTATATTTCAACGTTTTTTGATGGTTCTGAGCCACCAAACACATTTAAAGCATGCAGAATCGACTCAGAATAGGAAAAGGAGACGTTTAGGTCAATTTTATGCATTCTGGCGTTCGTAGATACAAGAAAACTGTTAAAATTCTTCAGAAACGTCACTTTTGAAGTGTTTTCTTGTACTTTTAAGCCAATCAGATACCCTACGGGCTCGGAAAGTGCAACGAAACCATCAAATTTTAGCTAGAAACTGTATTTTTGTCGATTTTTATTGAATTTGAACTATATTTCAACGTTTTTTGATGGTTCTGAGCCACCAAACACACTTAAAGCATGCAGAATCGACTCAGAATAGGAAAAGGAGACGTTTAGGTCAATTTTATGCATTCTGGCGTTCGTAGATACAAGAAAACTGTTAAAATTCTTCAGAAACGTCACTTTTGAAGTGTTTTCTTGTACTTTTAAGCCAATCAGATACCCTACGGGCTCGGAAAGTGCAACGAAACCATCAAATTTTAGCTAGAAACTGTATTTTTGTCGATTTTTATTGAATTTGAACTATATTTCAATGTTTTTTGATGGTTCTGAGCCACCAAACACACTTAAAGCATGCAGAATCGACTCAGAATAGGAAAAGGAGACGTTTAGGTCAATTTTATGCATTCTGGCGTTCGTAGATACAAGAAAACTGTTAAAATTCTTCAGAAACGTCACTTTTGAAGTGTTTTCTTGTACTTTTAAGCCAATCAGATACCCTACGGGCTCGGAAAGTGCAACGAAACCATCAAATTTTAGCTAGAAACTGTATTTTTGTCGATTTTTATTGAATTTGAACAATATTTCAACGTTTTTTGATGGTTCTGAGCCACCAAACACACTTAAAGCATGCAGAATCGACTCAGAATAGGAAAAGGAGACGTTTAGGTCAATTTTATGCATTCTGGCGTTCGTAGATACAAGAAAACTGTTAAAATTCTTCAGAAACGTCACTTTTGAAGTGTTTTCTTGTACTTTTAAGCCAATCAGATACCCTACGGGCTCGGAAAGTGCAACGAAACCATCAAATTTTAGCTAGAAACTGTATTTTTGTCGATTTTTATTGAATTTGAACTATATTTCAACGTTTTTTGATGGTTCTGAGCCACCAAACACACTTAAAGCATGCAGAATCGACTCAGAATAGGAAAAGGAGACGTTTAGGTCAATTTTATGCATTCTGGCGTTCGTAGATACAAGAAAACTGTTAAAATTCTTCAGAAACGTCACTTTTGAAGTGTTTTCTTGTACTTTTAAGCCAATCAGATACCCTACGGGCTCGGAAAGTGCAACGAAACCATCAAATTTTAGCTAGAAACTGTATTTTTGTCGATTTTTATTGAATTTGAACAATTTTTCAACGTTTTTTGATGGTTCTGAGCCACCAAACACACTTAAAGCATGCAGAATCGACTCAGAATAGGAAAAGGAGACGTTTAGATCAATTTTATGCATTCTGGCGTTCGTAGATACAAGAAAACTGTTAAAATTCTTCAGAAACGTCACTTTTGAAGTGTTTTCTTGTACTTTTAAGCCAATCAGATACCCAACGGGCTCGGAAAGTGCAACGAAACCATCAAATTTTAGCTAGAAACTGTATTTTTGTCGATTTTTATTGAATTTGAACTATATTTCAACGTTTTTTGATGGTTCTGAGCCACCAAACACACTTAAAGCATGCAGAATCGACTCAGAATAGGAGAAGGAGACGTTTAGGTCAATTTTATGCATTCTGGCGTTCGTAGATACAAGAAAACTGTTAAAATTCTTCAGAAACGTCACTTTTGAAGTGTTTTCTTGTACTTTTAAGCCAATCAGATACCCTACGGGCTCGGAAAGTGCAACGAAACCATCAAATTTTAGCTAGAAACTGTATTTTTGTCGATTTTTATTGAATTTGAACTATATTTCAACGTTTTTTGATGGTTCTGAGCCACCAAACACACTTAAAGCATGCAGAATCGACTCAGAATAGGAAAAGGAGGCGTTTAGGTCAATTTTATGCATTCTGGCGTTCGTAGATACAAGAAAACTGTTAAAATTCTTCAGAAACGTCACTTTTGAAGTGTTTTCTTGTACTTTTAAGCCAATCAGATACCCTACGGGCTCGGAAAGTGCAACGAAACCATCAAATTTTAGCTAGAAAACTGTATTTTTGTCGATTTTTATTGAATTTGAACTATATTTCAACGTTTTTTGATGGTTCTGAGCCACCAAACACACTTAAAGCATGCAGAATCGACTCAGAATAGGAAAAGGAGACGTTTAGGTCAATTTTATGCATTCTGGCGTTCGTAGATACAAGAAAACTGTTAAAATTCTTCAGAAACGTCACTTTTGAAGTGTTTTCTTGTACTTTTAAGCCAATCTGATACCCTACGGGCTCGGAAAGTGCAACGAAACCATCAAATTTTAGCTAGAAACTGTATTTTTGTCGATTTTTATTGAATTTGAACTATATTTCAACGTTTTTTGATGGTTCTGAGCCACCAAACACACTTAAAGCATGCAGAATCGACTAAGAATAGGAAAAGGAGACGTTTAGGTCAATTTTATGCATTCTGGCGTTCGTAGATACAAGAAAACTGTTAAAATTCTTCAGAAACGTCACTTTTGAAGTGTTTTCTTGTACTTTTAAGCCAATCAGATACCCTACGGGCTCGGAAAGTGCAACGAAACCATCAAATTTTAGCTAGAAACTGTATTTTTGTCGATTTTTATTGAATTTGAACTATATTTCAACGTTTTTTTGATGGTTCTGAGCCACCAAACACACTTAAAGCATGCAGAATAGACTCAGAATAGGAAAAGGAGACGTTTAGGTCAATTTTATGCATTCTGGCGTTCGTAGATACAAGAAAACTGTTAAAATTCTTCAGAAACGTCACTTTTGAAGTGTTTTCTTGTACTTTTAAGCCAATCAGATACCCTATGGGCTCGGAAAGTGCAACGAAACCATCAAATTTTAGCTAGAAACTGTATTTTTGTCGATTTTTATTGAATTTGAACTATATTTCAACGTTTTTTGATGGTTCTGAGCCACCAAACACACTTAAAGCATGCAGAATCGACTCAGAATAGGAAAAGGAGACGTTTAGGTCAATTTTATGCATTCTGGCGTTCGTAGATACAAGAAAACTGTTAAAATTCTTCAGAAACGTCACTTTTGAAGTGTTTTCTTGTACTTTTAGGCCAATCAGATACCCTACGGGCTCGGAAAGTGCAACGAAACCATCAAATTTTAGCTAGAAACTGTATTTTTGTCGATTTTTATTGAATTTGAACTATATTTCAACGTTTTTTTGATGGTTCTGAGCCACCAAACACACTTAAAGCATGCAGAATCGACTCAGAATAGGAAAAGGAGACGTTTAGGTCAATTTTATGCATTCTGGCGTTCGTAGATACAAGAAAACTGTTAAAATTCTTCAGAAACGTCACTTTTGAAGTGTTTTCTTGTACTTTTAAGCCAATCAGATACCCTACGGGCTCGGAAAGTGCAACGAAACCATCAAATTTTAGCTAGAAACTGTATTTTTGTCGATTTTTATTGAATTTGAACTATATTTCAACGTTTTTTGATGGTTCTGAGCCACCAAACACACTTAAAGCATGCAGAATCGACTCAGAATAGGAAAAGGAGACGTTTAGGTCAATTTTATGCATTCTGGCGTTCGTAGATACAAGAAAACTGTTAAAATTCTTCAGAAACGTCACTTTTGAAGTGTTTTCTTGTACTTTTAAGCCAATCAGATACCCTACGGGCTCGGAAAGTGCAACGAAACCATCAAATTTTAGCTAGAAACTGTATTTTTGTCGATTTTTATTGAATTTGAACTATATTTCAACGTTTTTTGATGGTTCTGAGCCACCAAACACACTTAAAGCATGCAGAATCGACTCAGAATAGGAAAAGGAGACGTTTAGGTCAATTTTATGCATTCTGGCGTTCGTAGATACAAGAAAACTGTTAAAATTCTTCAGAAACGTCACTTTTGAAGTGTTTTCTTGTACTTTTAAGCCAATCAGATACCCTACGGGCTCGGAAAGTGCAACGAAACCATCAAATTTTAGCTAGAAACTGTATTTTTGTCGATTTTTATTGAATTTGAACTATATTTCAACGTTTTTTGATGGTTCTGAGCCACCAAACACACTTAAAGCATGCAGAATCGACTCAGAATAGGAAAAGGAGACGTTTAGGTCAATTTTATGCATTCTGGCGTTCGTAGATACAAGAAAACTGTTAAAATTCTTCAGAAACGTCACTTTTGAAGTGTTTTCTTGTACTTTTAAGCCAATCAGATACCCTACGGGCTCGGAAAGTGCAACGAAACCATCAAATTTTAGCTAGAAACTGTATTTTTGTCGATTTTTATTGAATTTGAACTATATTTCAACGTTTTTTGATGGTTCTGAGCCACCAAACACACTTAAAGCATGCAGAATCGACTCAGAATAGGAAAAGGAGACGTTTAGGTCAATTTTATGCATTCTGGCGTTCGTAGATACAAGAAAACTGTTAAAATTCTTCAGAAACGTCACTTTTGAAGTGTTTTCTTGTACTTTTAAGCCAATCAGATACCCTACGGGCTCGGAAAGTGCAACGAAACCATCAAATTTTAGCTAGAAACTGTATTTTTGTCGATTTTTATTGAATTTGAACTATATTTCAACGTTTTTTGATGGTTCTGAGCCACCAAACACACTTAAAGCATGCAGAATCGACTCAGAATAGGAAAAGGAGACGTTTAGGTCAATTTTATGCATTCTGGCGTTCGTAGATACAAGAAAACTGTTAAAATTCTTCAGAAACGTCACTTTTGAAGTGTTTTCTTGTACTTTTAAGCCAATCAGATACCCTACGGGCTCGGAAAGTGCAACGAAACCATCAAATTTTAGCTAGAAACTGTATTTTTGTCGATTTTTATTGAATTTGAACTATATTTCAACGTTTTTTGATGGTTCTGAGCCACCAAACACACTTAAAGCATGCAGAATCGACTCAGAATAGGAAAAGGAGACGTTTAGGTCAATTTTATGCATTCTGGCGTTCGTAGATACAAGAAAACTGTTAAAATTCTTCAGAAACGTCACTTTTGAAGTGTTTTCTTGTACTTTTAAGCCAATCAGATACCCTACGGGCTCGGAAAGTGCAACGAAACCATCAAATTTTAGCTAGAAACTGTATTTTTGTCGATTTTTATTGAATTTGAACTATATTTCAACGTTTTTTGATGGTTCTGAGCCACCAAACACACTTAAAGCATGCAGAATCGACTCAGAATAGGAAAAGGAGACGTTTAGGTCAATTTTATGCATTCTGGCGTTCGTAGATACAAGAAAACTGTTAAAATTCTTCAGAAACGTCACTTTTGAAGTGTTTTCTTGTACTTTTAAGCCAATCAGATACCCTACGGGCTCGGAAAGTGCAACGAAACCATCAAATTTTAGCTAGAAACTGTATTTTTGTCGATTTTTATTGAATTTGAACTATATTTCAACGTTTTTTGATGGTTCTGAGCCACCAAACACACTTAAAGCATGCAGAATCGACTCAGAATAGGAAAAGGAGACGTTTAGGTCAATTTTATGCATTCTGGCGTTCGTAGATACAAGAAAACTGTTAAAATTCTTCAGAAACGTCACTTTTGAAGTGTTTTCTTGTACTTTTAAGCCAATCAGATACCCTACGGACTCGGAAAGTGCAACGAAACCATCAAATTTTAGCTAGAAACTGTATTTTTGTCGATTTTTATTGAATTTGAACTATATTTCAACGTTTTTTGATGGTTCTGAGCCACCAAACACACTTAAAGCATGCAGAATCGACTCAGAATAGGAAAAGGAGACGTTTAGGTCAATTTTATGCATTCTGGCGTTCGTAGATACAAGAAAACTGTTAAAATTCTTCAGAAACGTCACTTTTGAAGTGTTTTCTTGTACTTTTAAGCCAATCAGATACCCTACGGGCTCGGAAAGTGCAACGAAACCATCAAATTTTAGCTAGAAACTGTATTTTTGTCGATTTTTATTGAATTTGAACTATATTTCAACGTTTTTTGATGGTTCTGAGCCACCAAACACACTTAAAGCATGCAGAATCGACTCAGAATAGGAAAAGGAGACGTTTAGGTCAATTTTATGCATTCTGGCGTTCGTAGATACAAGAAAACTGTTAAAATTCTTCAGAAACGTCACTTTTGAAGTGTTTTCTTGTACTTTTAAGCCAATCAGATTACCCTACGGGCTCGGAAAGTGCAACGAAACCATCAAATTTTAGCTAGAAACTGTATTTTTGTCGATTTTTATTGAATTTGAACTATATTTCAACGTTTTTTGATGGTTCTGAGCCACCAAACACACTTAAAGCATGCAGAATCGACTCAGAATAGGAAAAGGAGACGTTTAGGTCAATTTTATGCATTCTGGCGTTCGTAGATACAAGAAAACTGTTAAAATTCTTCAGAAACGTCACTTTTGAAGTGTTTTCTTGTACTTTTAAGCCAATCAGATTACCCTACGGGCTCGGAAAGTGCAACGAAACCATCAAATTTTAGCTAGAAACTGTATTTTTGTCGATTTTTATTGAATTTGAACTATATTTCAACGTTTTTTGATGGTTCTGAGACACCAAACACACTTAAAGCATGCAGAATCGACTCAGAATAGGAAAAGGAGACGTTTAGGTCAATTTTATGCATTCTGGCGTTCGTAGATACAAGAAAACTGTTAAAATTCTTCAGAAACGTCACTTTTGAAGTGTTTTCTTGTACTTTTAAGCCAATCAGATACCCTACGGGCTCGGAAAGTGCAACGAAACCATCAAATTTTAGCTAGAAACTGTATTTTTGTCGATTTTTATTGAATTTGAACTATATTTCAAAGTTTTTTGATGGTTCTGAGCCACCAAACACACTTAAAGCATGCAGAATCGACTCAGAATAGGAAAAGGAGACGTTTAGGTCAATTTTATGCATTCTGGCGTTCGTAGATACAAGAAAACTGTTAAAATTCTTCAGAAACGTCACTTTTGAAGTGTTTTCTTGTACTTTTAAGCCAATCAGATACCCTACGGGCTCGGAAAGTGCAACGAAACCATCAAATTTTAGCTAGAAACTGTATTTTTGTCGATTTTTATTGAATTTGAACTATATTTCAACGTTTTTTGATGGTTCTGAGCCACCAAACACACTTAAAGCATGCAGAATCGACTCAGAATAGGAAAAGGAGACGTTTAGGTCAATTTTATGCATTCTGGCGTTCGTAGATACAAGAAAACTCTTAAAATTCTTCAGAAACGTCACTTTTGAAGTGTTTTCTTGTACTTTTAAGCCAATCAGATACCCTACGGGCTCGGAAAGTGCAACGAAACCATCAAATTTTAGCTAGAAACTGTATTTTTGTCGATTTTTATTGAATTTGAACTATATTTCAATGTTTTTTGATGGTTCTGAGCCACCAAACACACTTAAAGCATGCAGAATCGACTCAGAATAGGAAAAGGAGACGTTTAGGTCAATTTTATGCATTCTGGCGTTCGTAGATACAAGAAAACTGTTAAAATTCTTCAGAAACGTCACTTTTGAAGTGTTTTCTTGTACTTTTAAGCCAATCAGATACCCTACGGGCTCGGAAAGTGCAACGAAACCATCAAATTTTAGCTAGAAACTGTATTTTTGTCGATTTTTATTGAATTTGAACTATATTTCAACGTTTTTTGATGGTTCTGAGCCACCAAACACACTTAAAGCATGCAGAATCGACTCAGAATAGGAAAAGGAGACGTTTAGGTCAATTTTATGCATTCTGGCGTTCGTAGATACAAGAAAACTGTTAAAATTCTTCAGAAACGTCACTTTTGAAGTGTTTTCTTGTACTTTTAAGCCAATCAGATACCCTACGGGCTCGGAAAGTGCAATGAAACCATCAAATTTTAGCTAGAAACTGTATTTTTGTCGATTTTTGTTGAATTTGAACTATATTTCAACGTTTTTTGATGGTTCTGAGCCACCAAACACACTTAAAGCATGCAGAATCGACTCAGAATAGGAAAAGGAGACGTTTAGGTCAATTTTATGCATTCTGGCGTTCGTAGATACAAGAAAACTGTTAAAATTCTTCAGAAACGTCACTTTTGAAGTGTTTTCTTGTACTTTTAAGCCAATCAGATACCCTACGGGCTCGGAAAGTGCAACGAAACCATCAAATTTTAGCTAGAAACTGTATTTTTGTCGATTTTTATTGAATTTGAACTATATTTCAACGTTTTTTGATGGTTCTGAGCCACCAAACACACTTTAAGCATGCAGAATCGACTCAGAATAGGAAAAGGAGACGTTTAGGTCAATTTTATGCATTCTGGCGTTCGTAGATACAAGAAAACTGTTAAAATTCTTCAGAAACGTCACTTTTGAAGTGTTTTCTTGTACTTTTAAGCCAATCAGATACCCTACGGGCTCGGAAAGTGCAACGAAACCATCAAATTTTAGCTAGAAACTGTATTTTTGTCGAGTTTTATTGAATTTGAACTATATTTCAACGTTTTTTGATGGTTCTGAGCCACCAAACACACTTAAAGCATGCAGAATCGACTCAGAATAGGAAAAGGAGACGTTTAGGTCAATTTTATGCATTCTGGCGTTCGTAGATACAAGAAAACTGTTAAAATTCTTCAGAAACGTCACTTTTGAAGTGTTTTCTTGTACTTTTAAGCCAATCAGATACCCTACGGGCTCGGAAAGTGCAACGAAACCATCAAATTTTAGCTAGAAACTGTATTTTTGTCGATTTTTGTTGAATTTGTACTATATTTCAACGTTTTTTGATGGTTCTGAGCCACCAAACACACTTAAAGCATGCAGAATCGACTCAGAATAGGAAAAGGAGACGTTTAGGTCAATTTTATGCATTCTGGCGTTCGTAGATACAAGAAAACTGTTAAAATTCTTCAGAAACGTCACTTTTGAAGTGTTTTCTTGTACTTTTAAGCCAATCAGATACCCTACGGGCTCGGAAAGTGCAACGAAACCATCAAATTTTAGCTAGAAACTGTATTTTTGTCGATTTTTATTGAATTTGAACTATATTTCAACGTTTTTTGATGGTTCTGAGCCACCAAACACACTTTAAGCATGCAGAATCGACTCAGAATAGGAAAAGGAGACGTTTAGGTCAATTTTATGCATTCTGGCGTTCGTAGATACAAGAAAACTGTTAAAATTCTTCAGAAACGTCACTTTTGAAGTGTTTTCTTGTACTTTTAAGCCAATCAGATACCCAACGGGCTCGGAAAGTGCAACGAAACCATCAAATTTTAGCTAGAAACTGTATTTTTGTCGATTTTTATTGAATTTGAACTATATTTCAACGTTTTTTGATGGTTCTGAGCCACCAAACACACTTAAAGCATGCAGAATCGACTCAGAATAGGAAAAGGAGACGTTTAGGTCAATTTTATGCATTCTGGCGTTCGTAGATACAAGAAAACTGTTAAAATTCTTCAGAAACGTCACTTTTGAAGTGTTTTCTTGTACTTTTAAGCCAATCAGATACCCTACGGGCTCGGAAAGTGCAACGAAACCATCAAATTTTAGCTAGAAACTGTATTTTTGTCGATTTTTATTGAATTTGAACTATGTTTCAACGTTTTTTGATGGTTCTGAGCCACCAAACACACTTAAAGCATGCAGAATCGACTCAGAATAGGAAAAGGAGACGTTTAGGTCAATTTTATGCATTCTGGCGTTCGTAGATACAAGAAAACTGTTAAAATTCTTCAGAAACGTCACTTTTGAGGTGTTTTCTTGTACTTTTAAGCCAATCAGATACCCTACGGGCTCGGAAAGTGCAACGAAACCATCAAATTTTAGCTAGAAACTGTATTTTTGTCGATTTTTATTGAATTTGAACTATATTTCAACGTTTTTTGATGGTTCTGAGCCACCAAACACACTTAAAGCATGCAGAATCGACTCAGAATAGGAAAAGGAGACGTTTAGGTCAATTTTATGCATTCTGGCGTTCGTAGATACAAGAAAACTGTTAAAATTCTTCAGAAACGTCACTTTTGAAGTGTTTTCTTGTACTTTTAAGCCAATCAGATAACCCACGGGCTCGGAAAGTGCAACGAAACCATCAAATTTTAGCTAGAAACTGTATTTTTGTCGATTTTTATTGAATTTGAACTATATTTCAACGTTTTTTGATGGTTCTGAGCCACCAAACACACTTAAAGCATGCAGAATCGACTCGGAATAGGAAAAGGAGACGTTTAGGTCAATTTTATGCATTCTGGCGTTCGTAGATACAAGAAAACTGTTAAAATTCTTCAGAAACGTCACTTTTGAAGTGTTTTCTTGTACTTTTAGCCAATCAGATAACCTACGGGCTCGGAAAGTGCAACCAAACCATCAAATTTTAGCTAGAAACTGTATTTTTGTCGATTTTTATTGAATTTGAACTATATTTCAACGTTTTTTGATGGTTCTGAGCCACCAAACACACTTAAAGCATGCAGAATCGACTCAGAATAGGAAAAGGAGACGTTTAGGTTAATTTTATGCATTCTGGCTTTCGTTGATACAAGAAAACTGTTAAAATTCTTCAGAAACGTCACTTTTGAAGTGTTTTCTTGTACTTTTAAGCCAATCAGATACCCTACGGGCTCGGAAAGTGCAACGAAACCATCAAATTTTAGCTAGAAACTATATTTTTGTCGATTTTTATTGAATTTGAACTATATTTCAACGTTTTTTGATGGTTCTGAGCCACCAAACACACTTAAAGCATGCAGAATCGACTCAGAATAGGAAAAGGAGACCTTTAGGTCAATTTTATGCATTCTGGCGTTCGTAGATACAAGAAAACTGTTAAAATTCTTCAGAAACGTCACTTTTGAAGTGTTTTCTTGTACTTTTAAGCCAATCAGATACCCTACGGGCTCGGAAAGTGCAACGAAACCAATAAATTTTAGCTAGAAACTGTATTTTTGTCGATTTTTATTGAATTTGAACTATATTTCAACGTTTTTTGATGGTTCTGAGCCACCAAACACACTTAAAGCATGCAGAATCGACTCAGAATAGGAAAAGGAGACGTTTAGGTCAATTTTATGCATTCTGGCGTTCGTAGATACAAGAAAACTGTTAAAATTCTTCAGAAATTTCACTTTTGAAGTGTTTTCTTGTACTTTTAAGCCAATCAGATACCCAACGGGCTCGGAAAGTGCAACGAAACCATCAAATTTTAGCTAGAAACTGTATTTTTGTCGATTTTTATTGAATTTGAACTATATTTCAACGTTTTTTGATGGTTCTGAGCCACCAAACACACTTAAAGCATGCAGAATCGACTCATAATAGGAAAAGGAGACGTTTAGGTCAATTTTATGCATTCTGGCGTTCGTAGATACAAGAAAACTGTTAAAATTCTTCAGAAACGTCACTTTTGAAGTGTTTTCTTGTACTTTTAAGCCAATCAGATACCCTACGGGCTCGGAAAGTGCAACGAAACCATCAAATTTTAGCTAGAAACTGTATTTTTGTCGATTTTTATTGAATTTGAACTATATTTCAACGTTTTTTGATGGTTCTGAGCCACCAAACACACTTAAAGCATGCAGAATCGACTCAGAATAGGAAAAGGAGACGTTTAGGTCAATTTTATGCATTCTGGCGTTCGTAGATACAAGAAAACTGTTAAAATTCTTCAGAAACGTCACTTTTGAAGTGTTTTCTTGTACTTTTAAGCCAATCAGATACCCTACGGGCTCGGAAAGTGCAACGAAACCATCAAATTTTAGCTAGAAACTGTATTTTTGTCGATTTTTATTGAATTTGAACTATATTTCAACGTTTTTTGATGGTTCTGAGCCACCAAACACACTTAAAGCATGCAGAATCGACTCAGAATAGGAAAAGGAGATGTTTAGGTCAATTTTATGCATTCTGGCGTTCGTAGATACAAGAAAACTGTTAAAATTCTTCAGAAACGTCACTTTTGAAGTGTTTTCTTGTACTGTTAAGCCAATCAGATACCCTACGGGCTCGGAAAGTGCAATGAAACCATCAAATTTTAGCTAGAAACTGTATTTTTGTCGATTTTTATTGAATTTGAACTATATTTCAACGTTTTTTGATGGTTCTGAACCACCAAACACACTTAAAGCATGCAGAATCGACTCAGAATAGGAAAAGGAGACGTTTAGGTCAATTTTATGCATTCTGGCGTTCGTAGATACAAGAAAACTGTTAAAATTCTTCAGAAACGTCACTTTTGAAGTGTTTTCTTGTACTTTTAAGCCAATCAGATACCCTACGGGCTCGGAAAGTGCAACGAAACCATCAAATTTTAGCTAGAAACTGTATTTTTGTCGATTTTTATTGAATTTGAACTATATT
The DNA here is from genome assembly GCF_036711695.1 of Zophobas morio. Taxonomy (NCBI): domain Eukaryota; kingdom Metazoa; phylum Arthropoda; class Insecta; order Coleoptera; family Tenebrionidae; genus Zophobas; species Zophobas morio. The sequence goes on from NW_026972549.1 coordinate 81,012, forward strand.
TCAACGTTTTTTGATGGTTCTGAGCCACCAAACACACTTAAAGCATGCAGAATCGACTCAGAATAGGAAAAGGAGACGTTTAGGTCAATTTTATGCATTCTGGCGTTCGTAGATACAAGAAAACTGTTAAAATTCTTCAGAAACGTCACTTTTGAAGTGTTTTCTTGTACTTTTAAGCCAATCAGATACCCTACGGGCTCGGAAAGTGCAACGAAACCATCAAATTTTAGCTAGAAACTGTATTTTTGTCGATTTTTATTGAATTTGAACTATATTTCAACGTTTTTTGATGGTTCTGAGCCACCAAACACACTTAAAGCATGCAGAATCGACTGAGAATAGGAAAAGGAGACGTTTAGGTCAATTTTATGCATTCTGGCGTTCGTAGATACAAGAAAACTGTTAAAATTCTTCAGAAACGTCACTTTTGAAGTGTTTTCTTGGACTTTTAAGCCAATCAGATACCCTACGGGCTCGGAAAGTGCAACGAAACCATCAAATTTTAGCTAGAAACTGTATTTTTGTCGATTTTTATTGAATTTGAACTATATTTCAACGTTTTTTGATGGTTCTGAGCCACCAAACACACTTAAAGCATGCAGAATCGACTCAGAATAGGAAAAGGAGACGTTTAGGTCAATTTTATGCATTCTGGCGTTCGTAGATACAAGAAAACTGTTAAAATTCTTCAGAAACGTCACTTTTGAAGTGTTTTCTTGTACTTTTAAGCCAATCAGATACCCTACGGGCTCGGAAAGTGCAACGAAACCATCAAATTTTAGCTAGAAACTGTATTTTTGTCGATTTTTATTGAATTTGAACTATATTTCAACGTTTTTTGATGGTTCTGAGCCACCAAACACACTTAAAGCATGCAGAATCGACTCAGAATAGGAAAAGGAGACGTTTAGGTCAATTTTATGCATTCTGGCGTTCGTAGATACAAGAAAACTGTTAAAATTCTTCAGAAACGTCACTTTTGAAGTGTTTTCTTGTACTTTTAAGCCAATCAGATACCCTACGGGCTCGGAAAGTGCAACGAAACCATCAAATTTTAGCTAGAAACTGTATTTTTGTCGATTTTTATTGAATTTGAACTATATTTCAACGTTTTTTGATGGTTCTGAGCCACCAAACACACTTAAAGCATGCAGAATCGACTCAGAATAGGAAAAGGAGACGTTTAGGTCAATTTTATCCATTCTGGCGTTCGTAGATACAAGAAAACTGTTAAAATTCTTCAGAAACGTCACTTTTGAAGTGTTTTCTTGTACTTTTAAGCCAATCAGATACCCTAGGGGCTCGGAAAGTGCAACGAAACCATCAAATTTTAGCTAGAAACTGTATTTTTGTCGATTTTTATTGAATTTGAACTATATTTCAACGTTTTTTGATGGTTCTGAGCCACCAAACACACTTAAAGCATGCAGAATCGACTCAGAATAGGAAAAGGAGACGTTTAGGTCAATTTTATGCATTCTGGCGTTCGTAGATACAAGAAAACTGTTAAAATTCTTCAGAAACGTCACTTTTGAAGTGTTTTCTTGTACTTTTAAGCCAATCAGATACCCTACGGGCTCGGAAAGTGCAACGAAACCATCAAATTTTAGCTAGAAACTGTATTTTTGTCGATTTTTATTGAATTTGAACTATATTTCAACGTTTTTTGATGGTTCTGAGCCACCAAACACATTTAAAGCATGCAGAATCGACTCAGAATAGGAAAAGGAGACGTTTAGGTCAATTTTATGCATTCTGCCGTTCGTAGATACAAGAAAACTGTTAAAATTCTTCAGAAACGTCACTTTTGAAGTGTTTTCTTGTACTTTTAAGCCAATCAGATACCCTCCGGGCTCGGAAAGTGCAACGAAACCATCAAATTTTAGCTAGAAACTGTATTTTTGTCGATTTTTATTGAATTTGAACAATATTTCAACGTTTTTTGATGGTTCTGAGCCACCAAACACACTTAAAGCATGCAGAATCGACTCAGAATAGGAAAAGGAGACGTTTAGGTCAATTTTATGCATTCTGGCGTTCGTAGATACAAGAAAACTGTTAAAATTCTTCAGAAACGTCACTTTTGAAGTGTTTTCTTGTACTTTTAAGCCAATCAGATACCCTACGGGCTCGGAAAGTGCAACGAAACCATCAAATTTTAGCTAGAAACTGTATTTTTGTCGATTTTTATTGAATTTGAACTATATTTCAACGTTTTTGATGGTTCTGAGCCACCAAACACACTTAAAGCATGCAGAATCGACTCAGAATAGGAAAAGGAGACGTTTAGGTCAATTTTATGCATTCTGGCGTTCGTAGATACAAGAAAACTGTTAAAATTCTTCAGAAACGTCACTTTTGAAGTGTTTTCTTGTACTTTTAAGCCAATCAGATACCCTACGGGCTCGGAAAGTGCAACGAAACCATCAAATTTTAGCTAGAAACTGTATTTTTGTCGATTTTTATTGAATTTGAACTATATTTCAACGTTTTTTGATGGTTCTGAGCCACCAAACACACTTAAAGCATGCAGAATCGACTCAGAATAGGAAAAGGAGACGTTTAGGTCAATTTTATGCATTCTGGCGTTCGTAGATACAAGAAAACTGTTAAAATTCTTCAGAAACGTCACTTTTGAAGTGTTTTCTTGTACTTTTAAGCCAATCAGATACCCTACGGGCTCGGAAAGTGCAACGAAACCATCAAATTTTAGCTAGAAACTGTATTTTTGTCGATTTTTATTGAATTTGAACTATATTTCAACGTTTTTTGATGGTTCTGAGCCACCAAACACACTTAAAGCATGCAGAATCGACTCAGAATAGGAAAAGGAGACGTTTAGGTCAATTTTATGCATTCTGGCGTTCGTAGATACAAGAAAACTGTTAAAATTCTTCAGAAACGTCACTTTTGAAGTGTTTTCTTGTACTTTTAAGCCAATCAGATACCCTACGGGCTCGGAAAGTGCAACGAAACCATCAAATTTTAGCTAGAAACTGTATTTTTGTCGATTTTTATTGAATTTGAACTATATTTCAACGTTTTTTGATGGTTCTGAGCCACCAAACACACTTAAAGCATGCAGAATCGACTCAGAATAGGAAAAGGAGACGTTTAGGTCAATGTTATGCATTCTGGCGTTCGTAGATACAAGAAAACTGTTAAAATTCTTCAGAAACGTCACTTTTGAAGTGTTTTCTTGTACTTTTAAGCCAATCAGATACCCTACGGGCTCGGAAAGTGCAACGAAACCATCAAATTTTAGCTAGAAACTGTATTTTTGTCGATTTTTATTGAATTTGAACTATATTTCAACGTTTTTTGATGGTTCTGAGCCACCAAACACACTTAAAGCATGCAGAATCGACTCAGAATAGGAAAAGGAGACGTTTAGGTCAATTTTATGCATTCTGGCGTTCGTAGATACAAGAAAACTGTTAGAATTCTTCAGAAACGTCACTTTTGAAGTGTTTTCTTGTACTTTTAAGCCAATCAGATACCCTACGGGCTCGGAAAGTGCAACGAAACCATCAAATTTTAGCTAGAAACTGTATTTTTGTCGATTTTTATTGAATTTGAACTATATTTCAACGTTTTTTGATGGTTCTGAGCCACCAAACACACTTAAAGCATGCAGAATCGACTCAGAATAGGAAAAGGAGACGTTTAGGTCAATTTTATGCATTCTGGCGTTCGTAGATACAAGAAAACTGTTAAAATTCTTCAGAAACGTCACTTTTGAAGTGTTTTCTTGTACTTTTAAGCCAATCAGATACCCAACGGGCTCGGAAAGTGCAACGAAACCATCAAATTTTAGCTAGAAACTGTATTTTTGTTGATTTTTATTGAATTTGAAATATATTTCAACGTTTTTTGATGGTTCTGAGCCACCAAACACACTTAAAGCATGCAGAATCGACTCAGAATAGGAAAAGGAGACGTTTAGGTCAATTTTATGCATTCTGGCGTTCGTAGATACAAGAAAACTGTTAAAATTCTTCAGAAACGTCACTTTTGAAGTGTTTTCTTGTACTTTTAAGCCAATCAGATACCCTACGGGCTCGGAAAGTGCAACGAAACCATCAAATTTTAGCTAGAAACTGTATTTTTGTCGATTTTTATTGAATTTGAACTATATTTCAACGTTTTTTGATGGTTCTGAGCCACCAAACACACTTAAAGCATGCAGAATCGACTCAGAATAGGAAAAGGAGACGTTTAGGTCAATTTTATGCATTCTGGCGTTCGTAGATACAAGAAAACTGTTAAAATTCTTCAGAAACGTCACTTTTGAAGTGTTTTCTTGTACTTTTAAGCCAATCAGATACCCTACGGGCTCGGAAAGTGCAACGAAACCATCAAATTTTAGCTAGAAACTGTATTTTTGTCGATTTTTATTGAATTTGAACTATATTTCAACGTTTTTTGATGGTTCTGAGCCACCAAACACACTTAAAGCATGCAGAATCGACTCGGAATAGGAAAAGGAGACGTTTAGGTCAATTTTATGCATTCTGGCGTTCGTAGATACAAGAAAACTGTTAAAATTCTTCAGAAACGTCACTTTTGAAGTGTTTTCTTGTACTTTTAGCCAATCAGATACCCTACGGGCTCGGAAAGTGCAACGAAACCATCAAATTTTAGCTAGAAACTGTATTTTTGTCGATTTTTATTGAATTTGAACTATATTTCAACGTATTTTGATGGTTCTGAGCCACCAAACACACTTAAAGCATGCAGAATCGACTCAGAATAGGAAAAGGAGACGTTTAGGTTAATTTTATGCATTCTGGCTTTCGTTGATACAAGAAAACTGTTAAAATTCTTCAGAAACGTCACTTTTGAAGTGTTTTCTTGTACTTTTAAGCCAATCAGATACCCTACGGGCTCGGAAAGTGCAACGAAACCATCAAATTTTAGCTAGAAACTATATTTTTGTCGATTTTTATTGAATTTGAACTATATTTCAACGTTTTTTGATGGTTCTGAGCCACCAAACACACTTAAAGCATGCAGAATCGACTCAGAATAGGAAAAGGAGACGTTTAGGTCAATTTTATGCATTCTGGCGTTCGTAGATACAAGAAAACTGTTAAAATTCTTCAGAAACGTCACTTTTGAAGTGTTTTCTTGTACTGTTAAGCCAATCAGATACCCTACGGGCTCGGAAAGTGCAACGAAACCATCAAATTTTAGCTAGAAACTGTATTTTTGTCGATTTTTATTGAATTTGAACTATATTTCAACGTTTTTTGATGGTTCTGAACCACCAAACACACTTAAAGCATGCAGAATCGACTCAGAATAGGAAAAGGAGACGTTTAGGTCAATTTTATGCATTCTGGCGTTCGTAGATACAAGAAAACTGTTAAAATTCTTCAGAAACGTCACTTTTGAAGTGTTTTCTTGTACTTTTAAGCCAATCAGATACCCAACGGGCTCGGAAAGTGCAACGAAACCATCAAATTTTAGCTAGAAACTGTATTTTTGTTGATTTTTATTGAATTTGAAATATATTTCAACGTTTTTTGATGGTTCTGAGCCACCAAACACACTTAAAGCATGCAGAATCGACTCAGAATAGGAAAAGGAGACGTTTAGGTCAATTTTATGCATTCTGGCGTTCGTAGATACAAGAAAACTGTTAAAATTCTTCAGAAACGTCACTTTTGAAGTGTTTTCTTGTACTTTTAAGCCAATCAGATACCCTACGGGCTCGGAAAGTGCAACGAAACCATCAAATTTTAGCTAGAAACTGTATTTTTGTCGATTTTTATTGAATTTGAACTATATTTCAACGTTTTTTGATGGTTCTGAGCCACCAAACACACTTAAAGCATGCAGAATCGACTCAGAATAGGAAAAGGAGACGTTTAGGTCAATTTTATGCATTCTGGCGTTCGTAGATACAAGAAAACTGTTAAAATTCTTCAGAAACGTCACTTTTGAAGTGTTTTCTTGTACTTTTAAGCCAATCAGATACCCTACGGGCTCGGAAAGTGCAACGAAACCATCAAATTTTAGCTAGAAACTGTATTTTTGTCGATTTTTATTGAATTTGAACTATATTTCAACGTTTTTTGATGGTTCTGAGCCACCAAACACACTTAAAGCATGCAGAATCGACTCGGAATAGGAAAAGGAGACGTTTAGGTCAATTTTATGCATTCTGGCGTTCGTAGATACAAGAAAACTGTTAAAATTCTTCAGAAACGTCACTTTTGAAGTGTTTTCTTGTACTTTTAGCCAATCAGATACCCTACGGGCTCGGAAAGTGCAACGAAACCATCAAATTTTAGCTAGAAACTGTATTTTTGTCGATTTTTATTGAATTTGAACTATATTTCAACGTTTTTTGATGGTTCTGAGCCACCAAACACACTTAAAGCATGCAGAATCGACTCAGAATAGGAAAAGGAGACGTTTAGGTTAATTTTATGCATTCTGGCTTTCGTTGATACAAGAAAACTGTTAAAATTCTTCAGAAACGTCACTTTTGAAGTGTTTTCTTGTACTTTTAAGCCAATCAGATACCCTACGGGCTCGGAAAGTGCAACGAAACCATCAAATTTTAGCTAGAAACTATATTTTTGTCGATTTTTATTGAATTTGAACTATATTTCAACGTTTTTTGATGGTTCTGAGCCACCAAACACACTTAAAGCATGCAGAATCGACTCAGAATAGGAAAAGGAGACGTTTAGGTCAATTTTATGCATTCTGGCGTTCGTAGATACAAGAAAACTGTTAAAATTCTTCAGAAACGTCACTTTTGAAGTGTTTTCTTGTACTGTTAAGCCAATCAGATACCCTACGGGCTCGGAAAGTGCAACGAAACCATCAAATTTTAGCTAGAAACTGTATTTTTGTCGATTTTTATTGAATTTGAACTATATTTCAACGTTTTTTGATGGTTCTGAACCACCAAACACACTTAAAGCATGCAGAATCGACTCAGAATAGGAAAAGGAGACGTTTAGGTCAATTTTATGCATTCTGGCGTTCGTAGATACAAGAAAACTGTTAAAATTCTTCAGAAACGTCACTTTTGAAGTGTTTTCTTGTACTTTTAAGCCAATCAGATACCCTACGGGCTCGGAAAGTGCAACGAAACCATCAAATTTTAGCTAGAAACTGTATTTTTGTCGATTTTTGTTGAATTTGTACTATATTTCAACGTTTTTTGATGGTTCTGAGCCACCAAACACACTTAAAGCATGCAGAATCGACTCAGAATAGGAAAAGGAGACGTTTAGGTCAATTTTATGCATTCTGGCGTTCGTAGATACAAGAAAACTGTTAAAATTCTTCAGAAACGTCACTTTTGAAGTGTTTTCTTGTACTTTTAAGCCAATCAGATACCCTACGGGCTCGGAAAGTGCAACGAAACCATCAAATTTTAGCTAGAAACTGTATTTTTGTCGATTTTTATTGAATTTGAACTATATTTCAACGTTTTTTGATGGTTCTGAGCCACCAAACACACTTTAAGCATGCAGAATCGACTCAGAATAGGAAAAGGAGACGTTTAGGTCAATTTTATGCATTCTGGCGTTCGTAGATACAAGAAAACTGTTAAAATTCTTCAGAAACGTCACTTTTGAAGTGTTTTCTTGTACTTTTAAGCCAATCAGATACCCAACGGGCTCGGAAAGTGCAACGAAACCATCAAATTTTAGCTAGAAACTGTATTTTTGTCGATTTTTATTGAATTTGAACTATATTTCAACGTTTTTTGATGGTTCTGAGCCACCAAACACACTTAAAGCATGCAGAATCGACTCAGAATAGGAAAAGGAGACGTTTAGGTCAATTTTATGCATTCTGGCGTTCGTAGATACAAGAAAACTGTTAAAATTCTTCAGAAACGTCACTTTTGAAGTGTTTTCTTGTACTTTTAAGCCAATCAGATACCCTACGGGCTCGGAAAGTGCAACGAAACCATCAAATTTTAGCTAGAAACTGTATTTTTGTCGATTTTTATTGAATTTGAACTATGTTTCAACGTTTTTTGATGGTTCTGAGCCACCAAACACACTTAAAGCATGCAGAATCGACTCAGAATAGGAAAAGGAGACGTTTAGGTCAATTTTATGCATTCTGGCGTTCGTAGATACAAGAAAACTGTTAAAATTCTTCAGAAACGTCACTTTTGAGGTGTTTTCTTGTACTTTTAAGCCAATCAGATACCCTACGGGCTCGGAAAGTGCAACGAAACCATCAAATTTTAGCTAGAAACTGTATTTTTGTCGATTTTTATTGAATTTGAACTATATTTCAACGTTTTTTGATGGTTCTGAGCCACCAAACACACTTAAAGCATGCAGAATCGACTCAGAATAGGAAAAGGAGACGTTTAGGTCAATTTTATGCATTCTGGCGTTCGTAGATACAAGAAAACTGTTAAAATTCTTCAGAAACGTCACTTTTGAAGTGTTTTCTTGTACTTTTAAGCCAATCAGATAACCTACGGGCTCGGAAAGTGCAACGAAACCATCAAATTTTAGCTAGAAACTGTATTTTTGTCGATTTTTATTGAATTTGAACTATATTTCAACGTTTTTTGATGGTTCTGAGCCACCAAACACACTTAAAGCATGCAGAATCGCCCCGGAATAGGAAAAGGAGACGTTTAGGTCAATTTTATGCATTCTGGCGTTCGTAGATACAAGAAAACTGTTAAAATTCTTCAGAAACGTCACTTTTGAAGTGTTTTCTTGTACTTTTAGCCAATCAGATAACCTACGGGCTCGGAAAGTGCAACGAAACCATCAAATTTTAGCTAGAAACTGTATTTTTGTCGATTTTTATTGAATTTGAACTATATTTCAACGTTTTTTGATGGTTCTGAGCCACCAAACACACTTAAAGCATGCAGAATCGACTCAGAATAGGAAAAGGAGACGTTTAGGTTAATTTTATGCATTCTGGCTTTCGTTGATACAAGAAAACTGTTAAAATTCTTCAGAAACGTCACTTTTGAAGTGTTTTCTTGTACTTTTAAGCCAATCAGATACCCTACGGGCTCGGAAAGTGCAACGAAACCATCAAATTTTAGCTAGAAACTATATTTTTGTCGATTTTTATTGAATTTGAACTATATTTCAACGTTTTTTGATGGTTCTGAGCCACCAAACACACTTAAAGCATGCAGAATCGACTCAGAATAGGAAAAGGAGACCTTTAGGTCAATTTTATGCATTCTGGCGTTCGTAGATACAAGAAAACTGTTAAAATTCTTCAGAAACGTCACTTTTGAAGTGTTTTCTTGTACTTTTAAGCCAATCAGATACCCTACGGGCTCGGAAAGTGCAACGAAACCAATAAATTTTAGCTAGAAACTGTATTTTTGTCGATTTTTATTGAATTTGAACTATATTTCAACGTTTTTTGATGGTTCTGAGCCACCAAACACACTTAAAGCATGCAGAATCGACTCAGAATAGGAAAAGGAGACGTTTAGGTCAATTTTATGCATTCTGGCGTTCGTAGATACAAGAAAACTGTTAAAATTCTTCAGAAACGTCACTTTTGAAGTGTTTTCTTGTACTTTTAAGCCAATCAGATACCCAACGGGCTCGGAAAGTGCAACGAAACCATCAAATTTTAGCTAGAAACTGTATTTTTGTCGATTTTTATTGAATTTGAACTATATTTCAACGTTTTTTGATGGTTCTGAGCCACCAAACACACTTAAAGCATGCAGAATCGACTCAGAATAGGAAAAGGAGACGTTTAGGTCAATTTTATGCATTCTGGCGTTCGTAGATACAAGAAAACTGTTAAAATTCTTCAGAAACGTCACTTTTGAAGTGTTTTCTTGTACTTTTAAGCCAATCAGATACCCAACGGGCTCGGAAAGTGCAACGAAACCATCAAATTTTAGCTAGAAACTGTATTTTTGTTGATTTTTATTGAATTTGAAATATATTTCAACGTTTTTTGATGGTTCTGAGCCACCAAACACACTTAAAGCATGCAGAATCGACTCAGAATAGGAAAAGGAGACGTTTAGGTCAATTTTATGCATTCTGGCGTTCGTAGATACAAGAAAACTGTTAAAATTCTTCAGAAACGTCACTTTTGAAGTGTTTTCTTGTACTTTTAAGCCAATCAGATACCCTACGGGCTCGGAAAGTGCAACGAAACCATCAAATTTTAGCTAGAAACTGTATTTTTGTCGATTTTTATTGAATTTGAACTATATTTCAACGTTTTTTGATGGTTCTGAGCCACCAAACACACTTAAAGCATGCAGAATCGACTCAGAATAGGAAAAGGAGACGTTTAGGTCAATTTTATGCATTCTGGCGTTCGTAGATACAAGAAAACTGTTAAAATTCTTCAGAAACGTCACTTTTGAAGTGTTTTCTTGTACTTTTAAGCCAATCAGATACCCTACGGGCTCGGAAAGTGCAACGAAACCATCAAATTTTAGCTAGAAACTGTATTTTTGTCGATTTTTATTGAATTTGAACTATATTTCAACGTTTTTTGATGGTTCTGAGCCACCAAACACACTTAAAGCATGCAGAATCGACTCGGAATAGGAAAAGGAGACGTTTAGGTCAATTTTATGCATTCTGGCGTTCGTAGATACAAGAAAACTGTTAAAATTCTTCAGAAACGTCACTTTTGAAGTGTTTTCTTGTACTTTTAGCCAATCAGATACCCTACGGGCTCGGAAAGTGCAACGAAACCATCAAATTTTAGCTAGAAACTGTATTTTTGTCGATTTTTATTGAATTTGAACTATATTTCAACGTTTTTTGATGGTTCTGAGCCACCAAACACACTTAAAGCATGCAGAATCGACTCAGAATAGGAAAAGGAGACGTTTAGGTTAATTTTATGCATTCTGGCTTTCGTTGATACAAGAAAACTGTTAAAATTCTTCAGAAACGTCACTTTTGAAGTGTTTTCTTGTACTTTTAAGCCAATCAGATACCCTACGGGCTCGGAAAGTGCAACGAAACCATCAAATTTTAGCTAGAAACTATATTTTTGTCGATTTTTATTGAATTTGAACTATATTTCAACGTTTTTTGATGGTTCTGAGCCACCAAACACACTTAAAGCATGCAGAATCGACTCAGAATAGGAAAAGGAGACGTTTAGGTCAATTTTATGCATTCTGGCGTTCGTAGATACAAGAAAACTGTTAAAATTCTTCAGAAACGTCACTTTTGAAGTGTTTTCTTGTACTGTTAAGCCAATCAGATACCCTACGGGCTCGGAAAGTGCAACGAAACCATCAAATTTTAGCTAGAAACTGTATTTTTGTCGATTTTTATTGAATTTGAACTATATTTCAACGTTTTTTGATGGTTCTGAGCCACCAAACAGACTTAAAGCATGCAGAATCGACTCAGAATAGGAAAAGGAGACGTTTAGGTCAATTTTATGCATTCTGGCGTTCGTAGATACAAGAAAACTGTTAAAATTCTTCAGAAACGTCACTTTTGAAGTGTTTTCTTGTACTTTTAAGCCAATCAGATACCCTACGGGCTCGGAAAGTGCAACGAAACCATCAAATTTTAGCTAGAAACTGTATTTTTGTCGATTTTTATTGAATTTGAACTATATTTCAACGTTTTTTGATGGTTCTGAGCCACCAAACACACTTAAAGCATGCAGAATCGACTCAGAATAGGAAAAGGAGACGTTTAGGTCAATTTTATGCATTCTGGCGTTCTTAGATACAAGAAAACTGTTAAAATTCTTCAGAAACGTCACTTTTGAAGTGTTTTCTTGTACTTTTAAGCCAATCAGATACCCTACGGGCTCGGAAAGTGCAACGAAACCATCAAATTTTGGCTAGAAACTGTATTTTTGTCGATTTTTATTGAATTTGAACTATATTTCAACGTTTTTTGATGGTTCTGAGCCACCAAACACACTTAAAGCATGCAGAATCGACTCTGAATAGGAAAAGGAGACGTTTAGGTCAATTTTATGCATTCTGGCGTTCGTAGATACAAGAAAACTGTTAAAATTCTTCAGAAACGTCACTTTTGAAGTGTTTTCTTGTACTTTTAAGCCAATCAGATACCCTACGGGCTCGGAAAGTGCAACGAAACCATCAAATTTTAGCTAGAAACTGTATTTTTGTCGATTTTTATTGAATTTGAACTATATTTCAACGTTTTTTGATGGTTCTGAGCCACCAAACACACTTAAAGCATGCAGAATCGACTCAGAATAGGAAAAGGAGACGTTTAGGTCAATTTTATGCATTCTGGCGTTCGAAGATACAAGAAAACTGTTAAAATTCTTCAGAAACGTCACTTTTGAAGTGTTTTCTTGTACTTTTAAGCCAATCAGATACCCTACGGGCTCGGAAAGTGCAACGAAACCATCAAATTTTAGCTAGAAACTGTATTTTTGTCGATTTTTATTGAATTTGAACTATATTTCAACGTTTTTTGATGGTTCTGAGCCACCAAACACACTTAAAGCATGCAGAATCGACTCAGAATAGGAAAAGGAGACGTTTAGGTCAATTTTATGCATTCTGGCGTTCGTAGATACAAGAAAACTGTTAAAATTCTTCAGAAACGTCACTTTTGAAGTGTTTTCTTGTACTTTTAAGCCAATCAGATACCCTACGGGCTCGGAAAGTGCAACGAAACCATCAAATTTTAGCTAGAAACTGTATTTTTGTCGATTTTTATTGAATTTGAACTATATTTCAACGTTTTTTGATGGTTCTGAGCCACCAAACACACTTAAAGCATGCAGAATCGACTCAGAATAGGAAAAGGAGACGTTTAGGTCAATTTTATGCATTCTGGCGTTCGTAGATACAAGAAAACTGTTAAAATTCTTCAGAAACGTCACTTTTGAAGTGTTTTCTTGTACTTTTAAGCCAATCAGATACCCTACGGGCTCGGAAAGTGCAACGAAACCATCAAATTTTAGCTAGAAACTGTATTTTTGTCGATTTTTATTGAATTTGAACTATATTTCAACGTTTTTTGATGGTTCTGAGCCACCAAACACACTTAAAGCATGCAGAATCGACTCAGAATAGGAAAAGGAGACGTTTAGGTCAATTTTATGCATTCTGGCGTTCGTAGATACAAGAAAACTGTTAAAATTCTTCAGAAACGTCACTTTTGAAGTGTTTTCTTGTACTTTTAAGCCAATCAGATACCCTACGGGCTCGGAAAGTGCAACGAAACCATCAAATTTTAGCTAGAAACTGTATTTTTGTCGATTTTTATTGAATTTGAACTATATTTCAACGTTTTTTGATGGTTCTGAGCCACCAAACACACTTAAAGCATGCAGAATCGACTCAGAATAGGAAAAGGAGACGTTTAGGTCAATTTTATGCATTCTGGCGTTCGTAGATACAAGAAAACTGTTAAAATTCTTCAGAAACGTCACTTTTGAAGTGTTTTCTTGTACTTTTAAGCCAATCAGATACCCTACGGGCTCGGAAAGTGCAACGAAACCATCAAATTTTAGCTAGAAACTGTATTTTTGTCGATTTTGATTGGATTTGAACTATATTTCAAAGTTTTTTGATGGTTCTGAGCCACCAAACACACTTAAAGCATGCAGAATCGACTCAGAATAGGAAAAGGAGACGTTTAGGTCAATTTTATGCATTCTGGCGTTCGTAGATACAAGAAAACTGTTAAAATTCTTCAGAAACGTCACTTTTGAAGTGTTTTCTTGTACTTTTAAGCCAATCAGATACCCTACGGGCTCGGAAAGTGCAACGAAACCATCAAATTTTAGCTAGAAACTGTATTTTTGTCGATTTTTATTGAATTTGAACTATATTTCAACGTTTTTTGATGGTTCTGAGCCACCAAACACACTTAAAGCATGCAGAATCGACTCAGAATAGGAAAAGGAGACGTTTAGGTCAATTTTATGCATTCTGGCGTTCGTAGATACAAAAAACTGTTAAAATTCTTCAGAAACGTCACTTTTGAAGTGTTTTCTTGTACTTTTAAGCCAATCAGATACCCTACGGGCTCGGAAAGTGCAACGAAACCATCAAATTTTAGCTAGAAACTGTATTTTTGTCGATTTTTATTGAATTTGAACTATATTTCAACGTTTTTTGATGGTTCTGAGCCACCAAACACACTTAAAGCATGCAGAATCGACTCAGAATAGGAAAAGGAGACGTTTAGGTCAATTTTATGCATTCTGGCGTTCGAAGATACAAGAAAACTGTTAAAATTCTTCAGAAACGTCACTTTTGAAGTGTTTTCTTGTACTTTTAAGCCAATCAGATACCCAACGAGCTCGGAAAGTGCAACGAAACCATCAAATTTTAGCTAGAAACTGTATTTTTGTCGATTTTTATTGAATTTGAACTATATTTCAACGTTTTTTGATGGTTCTGAGCCACCAAACACACTTAAAGCATGCAGAATCGACTCAGAATAGGAAAAGGAGACGTTTAGGTCAATTTTATGCATTCTGGCGTTCGTAGATACAAGAAAACTGTTAAAATTCTTCAGAAACGTCACTTTTGAAGTGTTTTCTTGTACTTTTAAGCCAATCAGATACCCTACGGGCTCGGAAAGTGCAACGAAACCATCAAATTTTAGCTAGAAACTGTATTTTTGTCGATTTTTATTGAATTTGAACTATATTTCAACGTTTTTTGATGGTTCTGAGCCACCAAACACACTTAAAGCATGCAGAATCGACTCAGAATAGGAAAAGGAGACGTTTAGGTCAATTTTATGCATTCTGGCGTTCGTAGATACAAGAAAACTGTTAAAATTCTTCAGAAACGTCACTTTTGAAGTGTTTTCTTGTACTTTTAAGCCAATCAGATACCCTACGGGCTCGGAAAGTGCAACGAAACCATCAAATTTTAGCTAGAAACTGTATTTTTGTCGATTTTTATTGAATTTGAACTATATTTCAACGTTTTTTGATGGTTCTGAGCCACCAAACACACTTAAAGCATGCAGAATCGACTCAGAATAGGAAAAGGAGACGTTTAGGTCAATTTTATGCATTCTGGCGTTCGTAGATACAAGAAAACTGTTAAAATTCTTCAGAAACGTCACTTTTGAAGTGTTTTCTTGTACTTTTAAGCCAATCAGATACCCTACGGGCTCGGAAAGTGCAACGAAACCATCAAATTTTAGCTAGAAACTGTATTTTTGTCGATTTTTATTGAATTTGAACTATATTTCAACGTTTTTTGATGGTTCTGAGCCACCAAACACACTTAAAGCATGCAGAATCGACTCAGAATAGGAAAAGGAGACGTTTAGGTCAATTTTATGCATTCTGGCGTTCGTAGATACAAGAAAACTGTTAAAATTCTTCAGAAACGTCACTTTTGAAGTGTTTTCTTGTACTTTTAAGCCAATCAGATACCCTACGGGCTCGGAAAGTGCAACGAAACCATCAAATTTTAGCTAGAAACTGTATTTTTGTCGATTTTTATTGAATTTGAACTATATTTCAACGTTTTTTGATGGTTCTGAGCCACCAAACACACTTAAAGCATGCAGAATCGACTCAGAATAGGAAAAGGAGACGTTTAGGTCAATTTTATGCATTCTGGCGTTCGTAGATACAAGAAAACTGTTAAAATTCTTCAGAAACGTCACTTTTGAAGTGTTTTCTTGTACTTTTAAGCCAATCAGATACCCTACGGGCTCGGAAAGTGCAACGAAACCATCAAATTTTAGCTAGAAACTGTATTTTTGTCGATTTTTATTGAATTTGAACTATATTTCAACGTTTTTTGATGGTTCTGAGCCACCAAACACACTTAAAGCATGCAGAATCGACTCAGAATAGGAAAAGGAGACGTTTAGGTCAATTTTATGCATTCTGGCGTTCGTAGATACAAGAAAACTGTTAAAATTCTTCAGAAACGTCACTTTTGAAGTGTTTTCTTGTACTTTTAAGCCAATCAGATACACTACGGGCTCGGAAAGTGCAACGAAACCATCAAATTTTAGCTAGAAACTGTATTTTTGTCGATTTTTATTGGATTTGAACTATATTTCAAAATTTTTTGATGGTTCTGAGCCACCAAACACACTTAAAGCATGCAGAATCGACTCAGAATAGGAAAAGGAGACGTTTAGGTCAATTTTATGCATTCTGGCGTTCGTAGATACAAGAAAACTGTTAAAATTCTTCAGAAACGTCACTTTTGAAGTGTTTTCTTGTACTTTTAAGCCAATCAGATACCCTACGGGCTCGGAAAGTGCAACGAAACCATCAAATTTTAGCTAGAAACTGTATTTTTGTCGATTTTTATTGAATTTGAACTATATTTCAACGTTTTTTGATGGTTCTGAGCCACCAAACACACTTAAAGCATGCAGAATCGACTCAGAATAGGAAAAGGAGACGTTTAGGTCAATTTTATGCATTCTGGCGTTCGTAGATACAAAAAACTGTTAAAATTCTTCAGAAACGTCACTTTTGAAGTGTTTTCTTGTACTTTTAAGCCAATCAGATACCCTACGGGCTCGGAAAGTGCAACGAAACCATCAAATTTTAGCTAGAAACTGTATTTTTTTC
Organism: Zophobas morio; assembly: GCF_036711695.1. Classification (NCBI taxonomy): domain Eukaryota; kingdom Metazoa; phylum Arthropoda; class Insecta; order Coleoptera; family Tenebrionidae; genus Zophobas; species Zophobas morio. Next base: position 97,539 of record NW_026972549.1, read on the forward strand.
GATTTTTATTGAATTTGAACTATATTTCAACGTTTTTTGATGGTTCTGAGCCACCAAACACACTTAAAGCATGCAGAATCGACTCAGAATAGGAAAAGGAGACGTTTAGGTCAATTTTATGCATTCTGGCGTTCGAAGATACAAGAAAACTGTTAAAATTCTTCAGAAACGTCACTTTTGAAGTGTTTTCTTGTACTTTTAAGCCAATCAGATACCCTACGGGCTCGGAAAGTGCAACGAAACCATCAAATTTTAGCTAGAAACTGTATTTTTGTCGATTTTTATTGAATTTGAACTATATTTCAACGTTTTTTGATGGTTCTGAGCCACCAAACACACTTAAAGCATGCAGAATCGACTCAGAATAGGAAAAGGAGACGTTTAGGTCAATTTTATGCATTCTGGCGTTCGTAGATACAAGAAAACTGTTAAAATTCTTCAGAAACGTCACTTTTGAAGTGTTTTCTTGTACTTTTAAGCCAATCAGATACCCAACGGGCTCGGAAAGTGCAACGAAACCATCAAATTTTAGCTAGAAACTGTATTTTTGTCGATTTTTATTGAATTTGAACTATATTTCAACGTTTTTTGATGGTTCTGAGCCACCAAACACACTTAAAGCATGCAGAATCGACTGAGAATAGGAAAAGGAGACGTTTAGGTCAATTTTATGCATTCTGGCGTTCGTAGATACAAGAAAACTGTTAAAATTCTTCAGAAACGTCACTTTTGAAGTGTTTTCTTGTACTTTTAAGCCAATCAGATACCCTACGGGCTCGGAAAGTGCAACGAAACCATCAAATTTTAGCTAGAAACTGTATTTTTGTCGATTTTTATTGAATTTGAACTATATTTCAACGTTTTTTGATGGTTCTGAGCCACCAAACACACTTAAAGCATGCAGAATCGACTCAGAATAGGAAAAGGAGACGTTTAGGTCAATTTTATGCATTCTGGCGTTCGTAGATACAAGAAAACTGTTAAAATTCTTCAGAAACGTCACTTTTGAAGTGTTTTCTTGTACTTTTAAGCCAATCAGATACCCTATGGGCTCGGAAAGTGCAACGAAACCATCAAATTTTAGCTAGAAACTGTATTTTTGTCGATTTTTATTGAATTTGAACTATATTTCAACGTTTTTTGATGGTTCTGAGCCACCAAACACACTTAAAGCATGCAGAATCGACTCAGAATAGGAAAAGGAGACGTTTAGGTCAATTTTATGCATTCTGGCGTTCGTAGATACAAGAAAACTGTTAAAATTCTTCAGAAACGTCACTTTTGAAGTGTTTTCTTGTACTTTTAAGCCAATCAGATACCCTACGGGCTCGGAAAGTGCAACGAAACCATCAAATTTTAGCTAGAAACTGTATTTTTGTCGATTTTTAATGAATTTGAACTATATTTCAACGTTTTTTGATGGTTCTGAGCCACCAAACACACTTAAAGCATGCAGAATCGACTCAGAATAGGAAAAGGAGACGTCTAGGTCAATTTTATGCATTCTGGCGTTCGTAGATACAAGAAAACTGTTAAAATTCTTCAGAAACGTCACTTTTGAAGTGTTTTCTTGTACTTTTAAGCCAATCAGATACCCTACGGGCTCGGAAAGTGCAACGAAACCATCAAATTTTAGCTAGAAACTGTATTTTTGTCGATTTTTATTGAATTTGAACTATATTTCAACGTTTTTTGATGGTTCTGAGCCACCAAACACACTTAAAGCATGCAGAATCGACTCAGAATAGGAAAAGGAGACGTTTAGGTCAATTTTATGCATTCTGGCGTTCGTAGATACAAGAAAACTGTTAAAATTCTTCAGAAACGTCACTTTTGAAGTGTTTTCTTGTACTTTTAAGCCAATCAGATACCCTACGGGCTCGGAAAGTGCAACGAAACCATCAAATTTTAGCTAGAAACTGTATTTTTGTCGATTTTTATTGAATTTGAACTATATTTCAACGTTTTTTGATGGTTCTGAGGCACCAAACACACTTAAAGCATGCAGAATCGACTCAGAATAGGAAAAGGAGACGTTTAGGTCAATTTTATGCATTCTGGCGTTCGTAGATACAAGAAAACTGTTAAAATTCTTCAGAAACGTCACTTTTGAAGTGTTTTCTTGTACTTTTAAGCCAATCAGATACCCTACGGGCTCGGAAAGTGCAACGAAACCATCAAATTTTAGCTAGAAACTGTATTTTTGTCGATTTTTATTGAATTTGAACTATATTTCAACGTTTTTTGATGGTTCTGAGCCACCAAACACACTTAAAGCATGCAGAATCAACTCAGAATAGGAAAAGGAGACGTTTAGGTCAATTTTATGCATTCTGGCGTTCGTAGATACAAGAAAACTGTTAAAATTCTTCAGAAACGTCACTTTTGAAGTGTTTTCTTGTACTTTTAAGCCAATCAGATACCCTACGGGCTCGGAAAGTGCAACGAAACCATCAAATTTTAGCTAGAAACTGTATTTTTGTCGATTTTTATTGAATTTGAACTATATTTCAACGTTTTTTGATGGTTCTGAGCCACCAAACACACTTAAAGCATGCAGAATCGACTCAGAATAGGAAAAGGAGACGTTTAGGTCAATTTTATGCATTCTGGCGTTCGTAGATACAAGAAAACTGTTAAAATTCTTCAGAAACGTCACTTTTGAAGTGTTTTCTTGTACTTTTAAGCCAATCAGATACCCTACGGGCTCGGAAAGTGCAACGAAACCATCAAATTTTAGCTAGAAACTGTATTTTTGTCGATTTTTATTGAATTTGAACTATATTTCAACGTTTTTTGATGGTTCTGAGCCACCAAACACACTTAAAGCATGCAGAATCGACTCAGAATAGGAAAAGGAGACGTCTAGGTCAATTTTATGCATTCTGGCGTTCGTAGATACAAGAAAACTGTTAAAATTCTTCAGAAACGTCACTTTTGAAGTGTTTTCTTGTACTTTTAAGCCAATCAGATACCCAACGGGCTCGGAAAGTGCAACGAAACCATCAAATTTTAGCTAGAAACTGTATTTTTGTCGATTTTTATTGAATTTGAACTATATTTCAACGTTTTTTGATGGTTCTGAGCCACCAAACACACTTAAAGCATGCAGAATCGACTCAGAATAGGAAAAGGAGACGTTTAGGTCAATTTTATGCATTCTGGCGTTCGTAGATACAAGAAAACTGTTAAAATTCTTCAGAAACGTCACTTTTGAAGTGTTTTCTTGTACTTTTAAGCCAATCAGATACCCTACGGGCTCGGAAAGTGCAACGAAACCATCAAATTTTAGCTAGAAACTGTATTTTTGTCGATTTTTATTGAATTTGAACTATATTTCAACGTTTTTTGATGGTTCTGAGCCACCAAACACACTTAAAGCATGCAGAATCGACTCAGAATAGGAAAAGGAGACGTTTAGGTCAATTTTATGCATTCTGGCGTTCGTGGATACAAGAAAACTGTTAAAATTCTTTAGAAACGTCACTTTTGAAGTGTTTTCTTGTACTTTTAAGCCAATCAGATACCCTACGGGATCGGAAAGTGCAACGAAACCATCAAATTTTAGCTAGAAACTGTATTTTTGTCGATTTTTATTGAATTTGAACTATATTTCAACGTTTTTTGATGGTTCTGAGCCACCAAACACACTTAAAGCATGCAGAATCGACTCAGAATAGGAAAAGGAGACGTTTAGGTCAATTTTATGCATTCTGGCGTTCGTAGATACAAGAAAACTGTTAAAATTCTTCAGAAACGTCACTTTTGAAGTGTTTTCTTGTACTTCTAAGCCAATCAGATACCCTACGGGCCCGGAAAGTGCAACGAAACCATCAAATTTTAGCTAGAAACTGTATTTTTGTCGATTTTTATTGAATTTGAACTATATTTCAACGTTTTTTGATGGTTCTGAGCCACCAAACACACTTAAAGCATGCAGAATCGACTCAGAATAGGAAAAGGAGACGTTTAGGTCAATTTTATGCATTCTGGCGTTCGTAGATACAAGAAAACTGTTAAAATTCTTCAGAAACGTCACTTTTGAAGTGTTTTCTTGTACTTTTAAGCCAATCAGATACCCTACGGTCTCGGAAAGTGCAACGAAACCATCAAATTTTAGCTAGAAACTGTATTTTTGTCGATTTTTATTGAATTTGAACTATATTTCAACGTTTTTTGATGGTTCTGAGCCACCAACACACTTAAAGCATGCAGAATCGACTCAGAATAGGAAAAGGAGACGTTTAGGTCAAATTTATGCATTCTGGCGTTCGTAGATACAAGAAAACTGTTAAAATTCTTCAGAAACGTCACTTTTGAAGTGTTTTCTTGTACTTTTAAGCCAATCAGATACCCTACGGGCTTGGAAAGTGCAACGAAACCATCAAATTTTAGCTAGAAACTGTATTTTTGTCGATTTTTATTGAATTTGAACCATATTTCAACGTTTTTTGATGGTTCTGAGCCACCAAACACACTTAAAGCATGCAGAATCGACTCAGAATAGGAAAAGGAGACGTTTAGGTCAATTTTATGCATTCTGGCGTTCGTAGATACAAGAAAACTGTTAAAATTCTTCAGAAACGTCACTTTTGAAGTGTTTTCTTGTACTTTTAAGCCAATCAGATACCCTACGGGCTCGGAAAGTGCAACGAAACCATCAAATTTTAGCTAGAAACTGTATTTTTGTCGATTTTTATTGAATTTGAACTATATTTCAACGTTTTCTGATGGTTCTGAGCCACCAAACACACTTAAAGCATGCAGAATCGACTCAGAATAGGAAAAGGAGACGTTTAGGTCAATTTTATGCATTCTGGCGTTCGTAGATACAAGAAAACTGTTAAAATTCTTCAGAAACGTCACTTTTGAAGTGTTTTCTTGTACTTTTAAGCCAATCAGATACCCTACGGGCTCGGAAAGTGCAACGAAACCATCAAATTTTAGCTAGAAACTGTATTTTTGTCGATTTTTATTGAATTTGAACTATATTTCAACGTTTTTTGATGGTTCTGAGCCACCAAACACACTTAAAGCATGCAGAATCGACTCAGAATAGGAAAAGGAGACGTTTAGGTCAATTTTATGCATTCTGGCGTTCGTAGATACAAGAAAACTGTTAAAATTCTTCAGAAACGTCACTTTTGAAGTGTTTTCTTGTACTTTTAAGCCAATCAGATACCCTACGGGCTCGGAAAGTGCAACGAAACCATCAAATTTTAGCTAGAAACTGTATTTTTGTCGATTTTTATTGAATTTGAACTATATTTCAACGTTTTTTGATGGTTCTGAGCCACCAAACACACTTAAAGCATGCAGAATCGACTCAGAATAGGAAAAGGAGACGTTTAGGTCAATTTTATGCATTCTGGCGTTCGTAGATACAAGAAAACTGTTAAAATTCTTCAGAAACGTCACTTTTGAAGTGTTTTCTTGTACTTTTAAGCCAATCAGATACCCTACGGGCTCGGAAAGTGCAACGAAACCATCAAATTTTAGCTAGAAACTGTATTTTTGTCGATTTTTAATGAATTTGAACTATATTTCAACGTTTTTTGATGGTTCTGAGCCACCAAACACACTTAAAGCATGCAGAATCGACTCAGAATAGGAAAAGGAGACGTCTAGGTCAATTTTATGCATTCTGGCGTTCGTAGATACAAGAAAACTGTTAAAATTCTTCAGAAACGTCACTTTTGAAGTGTTTTCTTGTACTTTTAAGCCAATCAGATACCCTACGGGCTCGGAAAGTGCAACGAAACCATCAAATTTTAGCTAGAAACTGTATTTTTGTCGATTTTTATTGAATTTGAACTATATTTCAACGTTTTTTGATGGTTCTGAGCCACCAAACACACTTAAAGCATGCAGAATCGACTCAGAATAGGAAAAGGAGACGTTTAGGTCAATTTTATGCATTCTGGCGTTCGTAGATACAAGAAAACTGTTAAAATTCTTCAGAAACGTCACTTTTGAAGTGTTTTCTTGTACTTTTAAGCCAATCAGATACCCTACGGGCTCGGAAAGTGCAACGAAACCATCAAATTTTAGCTAGAAACTGTATTTTTGTCGATTTTTATTGAATTTGAACTATATTTCAACGTTTTTTGATGGTTCTGAGGCACCAAACACACTTAAAGCATGCAGAATCGACTCAGAATAGGAAAAGGAGACGTTTAGGTCAATTTTATGCATTCTGGCGTTCGTAGATACAAGAAAACTGTTAAAATTCTTCAGAAACGTCACTTTTGAAGTGTTTTCTTGTACTTTTAAGCCAATCAGATACCCTACGGGCTCGGAAAGTGCAACGAAACCATCAAATTTTAGCTAGAAACTGTATTTTTGTCGATTTTTATTGAATTTGAACTATATTTCAACGTTTTTTGATGGTTCTGAGCCACCAAACACACTTAAAGCATGCAGAATCAACTCAGAATAGGAAAAGGAGACGTTTAGGTCAATTTTATGCATTCTGGCGTTCGTAGATACAAGAAAACTGTTAAAATTCTTCAGAAACGTCACTTTTGAAGTGTTTTCTTGTACTTTTAAGCCAATCAGATACCCTACGGGCTCGGAAAGTGCAACGAAACCATCAAATTTTAGCTAGAAACTGTATTTTTGTCGATTTTTATTGAATTTGAACTATATTTCAACGTTTTTTGATGGTTCTGAGCCACCAAACACACTTAAAGCATGCAGAATCGACTCAGAATAGGAAAAGGAGACGTTTAGGTCAATTTTATGCATTCTGGCGTTCGTAGATACAAGAAAACTGTTAAAATTCTTCAGAAACGTCACTTTTGAAGTGTTTTCTTGTACTTTTAAGCCAATCAGATACCCTACGGGCTCGGAAAGTGCAACGAAACCATCAAATTTTAGCTAGAAACTGTATTTTTGTCGATTTTTATTGAATTTGAACTATATTTCAACGTTTTTTGATGGTTCTGAGCCACCAAACACACTTAAAGCATGCAGAATCGACTCAGAATAGGAAAAGGAGACGTCTAGGTCAATTTTATGCATTCTGGCGTTCGTAGATACAAGAAAACTGTTAAAATTCTTCAGAAACGTCACTTTTGAAGTGTTTTCTTGTACTTTTAAGCCAATCAGATACCCTACGGGCTCGGAAAGTGCAACGAAACCATCAAATTTTAGCTAGAAACTGTATTTTTGTCGATTTTTATTGAATTTGAACTATATTTCAACGTTTTTTGATGGTTCTGAGCCACCAAACACACTTAAAGCATGCAGAATCGACTCAGAATAGGAAAAGGAGACGTTTAGGTCAATTTTATGCATTCTGGCGTTCGTAGATACAAGAAAACTGTTAAAATTCTTCAGAAACGTCACTTTTGAAGTGTTTTCTTGTACTTTTAAGCCAATCAGATACCCTACGGGCTCGGAAAGTGCAACGAAACCATCAAATTTTAGCTAGAAACTGTATTTTTGTCGATTTTTATTGAATTTGAACTATATTTCAACGTTTTTTGATGGTTCTGAGCCACCAAACACACTTAAAGCATGCAGAATCGACTCAGAATAGGAAAAGGAGACGTTTAGGTCAATTTTATGCATTCTGGCGTTCGTGGATACAAGAAAACTGTTAAAATTCTTTAGAAACGTCACTTTTGAAGTGTTTTCTTGTACTTTTAAGCCAATCAGATACCCTACGGGATCGGAAAGTGCAACGAAACCATCAAATTTTAGCTAGAAACTGTATTTTTGTCGATTTTTATTGAATTTGAACTATATTTCAACGTTTTTTGATGGTTCTGAGCCACCAAACACACTTAAAGCATGCAGAATCGACTCAGAATAGGAAAAGGAGACGTTTAGGTCAATTTTATGCATTCTGGCGTTCGTAGATACAAGAAAACTGTTAAAATTCTTCAGAAACGTCACTTTTGAAGTGTTTTCTTGTACTTCTAAGCCAATCAGATACCCTACGGGCCCGGAAAGTGCAACGAAACCATCAAATTTTAGCTAGAAACTGTATTTTTGTCGATTTTTATTGAATTTGAACTATATTTCAACGTTTTTTGATGGTTCTGAGCCACCAAACACACTTAAAGCATGCAGAATCGACTCAGAATAGGAAAAGGAGACGTTTAGGTCAATTTTATGCATTCTGGCGTTCGTAGATACAAGAAAACTGTTAAAATTCTTCAGAAACGTCACTTTTGAAGTGTTTTCTTGTACTTTTAAGCCAATCAGATACCCTACGGTCTCGGAAAGTGCAACGAAACCATCAAATTTTAGCTAGAAACTGTATTTTTGTCGATTTTTATTGAATTTGAACTATATTTCAACGTTTTTTGATGGTTCTGAGCCACCAACACACTTAAAGCATGCAGAATCGACTCAGAATAGGAAAAGGAGACGTTTAGGTCAAATTTATGCATTCTGGCGTTCGTAGATACAAGAAAACTGTTAAAATTCTTCAGAAACGTCACTTTTGAAGTGTTTTCTTGTACTTTTAAGCCAATCAGATACCCTACGGGCTTGGAAAGTGCAACGAAACCATCAAATTTTAGCTAGAAACTGTATTTTTGTCGATTTTTATTGAATTTGAACCATATTTCAACGTTTTTTGATGGTTCTGAGCCACCAAACACACTTAAAGCATGCAGAATCGACTCAGAATAGGAAAAGGAGACGTTTAGGTCAATTTTATGCATTCTGGCGTTCGTAGATACAAGAAAACTGTTAAAATTCTTCAGAAACGTCACTTTTGAAGTGTTTTCTTGTACTTTTAAGCCAATCAGATACCCTACGGGCTCGGAAAGTGCAACGAAACCATCAAATTTTAGCTAGAAACTGTATTTTTGTCGATTTTTATTGAATTTGAACTATATTTCAACGTTTTTTGATGGTTTTGAGCCACCAAACACACTTAAAGCATGCAGAATCGACTCAGAATAGGAAAAGGAGACGTTTAGGTCAATTTTATGCATTCTGGCGTTCGTAGATACAAGAAAACTGTCAAAATTCTTCAGAAACGTCACTTTTGAAGTGTTTTCTTGTAATTTTAAGCCAATCAGATACCCACGGGCTCGGAAAGTGCAACGAAACCATAAAATTTTAGCTAGAAACTGTATTTTTGTCGATTTTTATTGAATTTGAACTATATTTCAACGTTTTTTGATGGTTCTGAGCCACCAAACACACTTAAAGCATGCAGAATCGACTCAGAATAGGAAAAGGAGACGTTTAGGTCAATTTTATGCATTCTGGCGTTCGTAGATACAAGAAAACTTAAAATTCTTCAGAAACGTCACTTTTGAAGTGTTTTCTTGTACTTTTAAGCCAATCAGATACCCTACGGGCTCGGAAAGTGCAACGAAACCATCAAATTTTAGCTAGAAACTGTATTTTTGTCGATTTTTATTGAATTTGAACTATATTTCAACGTTTTTTGATGGTTCTGAGCCACCAAACACACTTAAAGCATGCAGAATCGACTCAGAATAGGAAAAGGAGACGTTTAGGTCAATTTTATGCATTCTGGCGTTCGTAGATACAAGAAAACTGTTAAAATTCTTCAGAAACGTCACTTTTGAAGTGTTTTCTTGTACTTTTAAGCCAATCAGATACCCTACGTGCTCGGAAAGTGCAACGAAACCATCAAATTTTAGCTAGAAACTGTATTTTTGTCGATTTTTATTGAATTTGAACTATATTTCATCGTTTTTTGATGGTTCTGAGCCACCAAACACACTTAAAGCATGCAGAATCGACTCAGAATAGGAAAAGGAGACGTTTAGATCAATTTTTATGCATTCTGGCGTTCGTAGATACAAGAAAACTGTTAAAATTCTTCAGAAACGTCACTTTTGAAGTGTTTTCTTGTACTTTTAAGCCAATCAGATACCCAACGGGCTCGGAAAGTGCAAAGAAACCATCAAATTTTAGGTAGAAACTGTATTTTTGTCGATTTTTATTGAATTTGAACTATATTTCAACGTTTTTTGATGGTTCTGAGCCACCAAACACACTTAAAGCATGCAGAATCGACTCAGAATAGGAAAAGGAGACGTTTAGGTCAATTTTATGCATTCTGGCGTTCGTAGATACAAGAAAACTGTTAAAATTCTTCAGAAACGTCACTTTTGAAGTGTTTTCTTGTACTTTTAAGCCAATCAGATACCCTACGGGCTCGGAAAGTGCAACGAAACCATCAAATTTTAGCTAGAAACTGTATTTTTGTCGATTTTTATTGAATTTGAACTATATTTCAACGTTTTTTGATGGTTCTGAGCCACCAAACACACTTGAAGCATGCAGAATCGACTCAGAATAGGAAAAGGAGACGTTTAGGTCAATTTTATGCATTCTGGCGTTCGTAGATACAAGAAAACTGTTAAAATTCTTCAGAAACGTCACTTTTGAAGTGTTTTCTTGTACTTTTAAGCCAATCAGATACCCTACGGGCTCGGAAAGTGCAACGAAACCATCAAATTTTAGCTAGAAACTGTATTTTTGTCGATTTTTATTGAATTTGAACTATATTTCAACGTTTTTTGATGGTTCTGAGCCACCAAACACACTTAAAGCATGCAGAATCGAGTCAGAATAGGAAAAGGAGACGTTTAGGTCAATTTTATGCATTCTGGCGTTCGTAGATACAAGAAAACTGTTAAAATTCTTCAGAAACGTCACTTTTGAAGTGTTTTCTTGTACTTTTAAGCCAATCAGATACCCTACGGGCTCGGAAAGTGCAACGAAACCATCAAATTTTAGCTAGAAACTGTATTTTTGTCGATTTTTATTGAATTTGAACTATATTTCAACGTTTTTTGATGGTTCTGAGCCACCAAACACACTTAAAGCATGCAGAATCGACTCAGAATAGGAAAAGGAGACGTTTAGGTCAATTTTATGCATTCTGGCGTTCGTAGATACAAGAAAACTGTTAAAATTCTTCAGAAACGTCACTTTTGAAATGTTTTCTTGTACTTTTAAGCCAATCAGATACCCTACGGGCTCGGAAAGTGCAACGAAACCATCAAATTTTAGCTAGAAACTGTATTTTTGTCGATTTTTATTGAATTTGAACTATATTTCAACGTTTTTTGATGGTTCTGAGCCACCAAACACACTTAAAGCATGCAGAATCGACTCAGAATAGGAAAAGGAGACGTTTAGGTCAATTTTATGCATTCTGGCGTTCGTAGATACAAGAAAACTGTTAAAATTCTTCAGAAACGTCACTTTTGAAGTGTTTTCTTGTACTTTTAAGCCAATCAGATACCGTACGGGCTCGGAAAGTGCAACGAAACCATCAAATTTTAGCTAGAAACTGTATTTTTGTCGATTTTTATTGAATTTGAACTATATTTCAACGTTTTTTGATGGTTCTGAGCCACCAAACACACTTAAAGCATGCAGAATCGACTCAGAATAGGAAAAGGAGACGTTTAGGTCAATTTTATGCATTCTGGCGTTCGTAGATACAAGAAAACTGTTAAAATTCTTCAGAAACGTCACTTTTGAAGTGTTTTCTTGTACTTTTAAGCCAATCAGATACCCTACGGGCTCGGAAAGTGCAACGAAACCATCAAATTTTAGCTAGAAACTGTATTTTTGTCGATTTTTATTGAATTTGAACTATATTTCAAAGTTTTTTGATGGTTCTGAGCCACCAAACACACTTAAAGCATGCAGAATCGACTCAGAATAGGAAAAGGAGACGTTTAGGTCAATTTTATGCATTCTGGCGTTCGTAGATACAAGAAAACTGTTAAAATTCTTCAGAAACGTCACTTTTGAAGTGTTTTCTTGTACTTTTAAGCCAATCAGATACCCTACGGGCTCGGAAAGTGCAACGAAACCATCAAATTTTAGCTAGAAACTGTATTTTTGTCGATTTTTATTGAATTTGAACTATATTTCAACGTTTTTTGATGGTTCTGAGCCACCAAACACACTTAAAGCATGCAGAATCGACTCAGAATAGGAAAAGGAGACGTTTAGGTCAATTTTATGCATTCTGGCGTTCGTAGATACAAGAAAACTGTTAAAATTCTTCAGAAACGTCACTTTTGAAGTGTTTTCTTGTACTTTTAAGCCAATCAGATACCCTACGGGCTCGGAAAGTGCAACGAAACCATCAAATTTTAGCTAGAAACTGTATTTTTGTCGATTTTTATTGAATTTGAACTATATTTCAACGTTTTTTGATGGTTCTGAGCCACCAAACACACTTAAAGCATGCAGAATCGACTCAGAATAGGAAAAGGAGACGTTTAGGTCAATTTTATGCATTCTGGCGTTCGTAGATACAAGAAAACTGTTAAAATTCTTCAGAAACGTCACTTTTGAAGTGTTTTCTTGTACTTTTAAGCCAATCAGATACCCTACGGGCTCGGAAAGTGCAACGAAACCATCAAATTTTAGCTAGAAACTGTATTTTTGTCGATTTTTATAGAATTTGAACTATATTTCAATGTTTTTTGATGGTTCTGAGCCACCAAACACACTTAAAGCATGCAGAATCGACTCAGAATAGGAAAAGGAGACGTTTAGGTCAATTTTATGCATTCTGGCGTTCGTAGATACAAGAAAACTGTTAAAATTCTTCAGAAACGTCACTTTTGAAGTGTTTTCTTGTACTTTTAAGCCAATCAGATACCCGACGGGCTCGGAAAGTGCAACGAAACCATCAAATTTTAGCTAGAAACTGTACTTTTGTCGATTTTTATTTAATTTGAACTATATTTCAACGTTTTTTGATGGTTCTGAGCCACCAAACACACTTAAAGCATGCAGAATCGACTCAGAATAGGAAAAGGAGACGTTTAGGTTAATTTTATGCATTCTGGCGTTCGTAGATACAAGAAAACTGTTAAAATTCTTCAGAAACGTCACTTTTGAAGTGTTTTCTTGTACTTTTAAGCCAATCAGATACCCTACGGGCTCGGAAAGTGCAACGAAACCATCAAATTTTAGCTAGAAACTGTACTTTTGTCGATTTTTATTGAATTTGAACTATATTTCAACGTTTTTTGATGGTTCTGAGCCACCAAACACACTTAAAGCATGCAGAATCGACTCAGAATAGGAAAAGGAGACGTTTAGGTCAATTTTATGCATTCTGGCGTTCGTAGATACAAGAAAACTGTTAAAATTCTTCAGAAACGTCACTTTTGAAGTGTTTTCTTGTACTTTTAAGCCAATCAGATACCCTACGGGCTCGGAAAGTGCAACGAAACCATCAAATTTTAGATAGAAACTGTATTTTTGTCGATTTTTATTGAATTTGAACTATATTTCAACGTTTTTTGATGGTTCTGAGCCACCAAACACACTTAAAACATGCAGAATCGACTCAGAATAGGAAAAGGAGACGTTTAGGTCAATTTTATGCATTCTGGCGTTCGTAGATACAAGAAAACTGTTAAAATTCTTCAGAAACGTCACTTTTGAAATGTTTTCTTGTACTTTTAAGCCAATCAGATACCCTACGGGCTCGGAAAGTGCAACGAAACCATCAAATTTTAGCTAGAAACTGTATTTTTGTCGATTTTATTGAATTTGAACTATATTTCAACGTTTTTTGATGGTTCTGAGCCACCAAACACACTTAAAGCATGCAGAATCGACTCAGAATAGGAAAAGGAGACGTTTAGGTCAATTTTATGCATTCTGGCGTTCGTAGATACAAGAAAACTGTTAAAATTCTTCAGAAACGTCACTTTTGAAGTGTTTTCTTGTACTTTTAAGCCAATCAGATACCGTACGGGCTCGGAAAGTGCAACGAAACCATCAAATTTTAGCTAGAAACTGTATTTTTGTCGATTTTTATTGAATTTGAACTATATTTCAACGTTTTTTGATGGTTCTGAGCCACCAAACACACTTAAAGCATGCAGAATCGACTCAGAATAGGAAAAGGAGACGTTTAGGTCAATTTTATGCATTCTGGCGTTCGTAGATACAAGAAAACTGTTAAAATTCTTCAGAAACGTCACTTTTGAAGTGTTTTCTTGTACTTTTAAGCCAATCAGATACCCTACGGGCTCGGAAAGTGCAACGAAACCATCAAATTTTAGCTAGAAACTGTATTTTTGTCGATTTTTATTGAATTTGAACTATATTTCAAAGTTTTTTGATGGTTCTGAGCCACCAAACACACTTAAAGCATGCAGAATCGACTCAGAATAGGAAAAGGAGACGTTTAGGTCAATTTTATCCATTCTGGCGTTCGTAGATACAAGAAACTGTTAAAATTCTTCAGAAACGTCACTTTTGAAGTGTTTTCTTGTACTTTTAAGCCAATCAGATACCCTACGGGCTCGGAAAGTGCAACGAAACCATCAAATTTTAGCTAGAAACTGTATTTTTGTCGATTTTTATTGAATTTGAACTATATTTCAACGTTTTTTGATGGTTCTGAGCCACCAAACACACTTAAAGCATGCAGAATCGACTCAGAATAGGAAAAGGAGACGTTTAGGTCAATTTTATGCATTCTGGCGTTCGTAGATACAAGAAAACTGTTAAAATTCTTCAGAAACGTCACTTATGAAGTGTTTTCTTGTACTTTTAAGCCAATCAGATACCCTACGGGCTCGGAAAGTGCAACGAAACCATCAAATTTTAGCTAGAAACTGTATTTTTGTCGATTTTTATTGAATTTGAACTATATTTCAACGTTTTTTGATGGTTCTGAGCCACCAAACACACTTAAAGCATGCAGAATCGACTCAGAATAGGAAAAGGAGACGTTTAGGTCAATTTTATGCATTCTGGCGTTCGTAGATACAAGAAAACTGTTAAAATTCTTCAGAAACGTCACTTTTGAAGTGTTTTCTTGTTCTTTTAAGCCAATCAGATACCCTACGGGCTCGGAAAGTGCAACGAAACCATCAAATTTTAGCTAGAAACTGTATTTTTGTCGATTTTTATTGAATTTGAACTATATTTCAACGTTTTTTGATGGTTCTGAGCCACCAAACACACTTAAAGCATGCAGAATCGACTCAGAATAGGAAAAGGAGACGTTTAGGTCAATTTTATGCATTCTGGCGTTCGTAGATACAAGAAAACTGTTAAAATTCTTCAGAAACGTCACTTTTGAAGTGTTTTTCTTGTACTTTTAAGCCAATCAGATACCCTACGGGCTCGGAAAGTGCAACGAAACCATCAAATTTTAGCTAGAAACTGTATTTTTGTCGATTTTTATTGAATTTGAACTATATTTCAACGTTTTTTGATGGTTCTGAGCCACCAAACACACTTGAAAGCATGCAGAATCGACTCAGAATAGGAAAAGGAGACGTTTAGGTCAATTTTATGCATTCTGGCTTTCGTAGATACAAGAAAACTGTTAAAATTCTTCAGAAACGTCACTTTTGAAGTGTTTTCTTGTACTTTTAAGCCAATCAGATACCCTACGGGCTCGGAAAGTGCAACGAAACCATCAAATTTTAGCTAGAAACTGTATTTTTGTCGATTTTTATTGAATTTGAAACTATATTTCAACGTTTTTTGATGGTTCTGAGCCACCAAACACACTTAAAGCATGCAGAATCGAGTCAGAATAGGAAAAGGAGACGTTTAGGTCAATTTTATGCATTCTGGCGTTCGTAGATACAAGAAAACTGTTAAAATTCTTCAGAAACGTCACTTTTGAAGTGTTTTCTTGTACTTTTAAGCCAATCAGATACCCTACGGGCTCGGAAAGTGCAACGAAACCATCAAATTTTAGCTAGAAACTGTA